>NC_060268.1:80162468-80353895 GCF_021613505.1 Equus quagga | reverse complement strand
CCCAAGATGATTTAATAAGTTATTTCCTTAAGAGTTATAAATCCTTAAAACATTGACGCTTTCTCACAAGTGTCCCACAAAGTAAAGAGTCACACTTTATAGATAAAAATGTAACATCAACAAAGATAAGTAATCTTCTCCCAGATCCCAAGGATGCAGTAGATGAACATGGTTCCCACTTCCTTCCTGCTTTGTCAGTTTTTCTGTGGGAAATGGTGACTATCAACGCATGTATCTGAAAGCTGGAAACAAGAGGAAGCAGGCAAGGAGGAAAGGCCTTGCCATAACCCTTTGACGTGGCAATTATTATTAACCACATTCTACAGATGTGGCAACAGTGCTCCGGAGAAATAAGCATTGTGCTCATCAAGGTCGCACAGCTGGTCAACGGTGGAGCTGGGATTTGCCTGACAACACTGGGCACCAGAGTCATGCCCTCTATCATTAAGGGGGTAAAATAGGAAGAAAAACACGAAGTTCAACTGCCTGTGAATGGATTATGTGACCATGTAGTGAATCTGTCTCCGTCTGTACAGTCTAACGTAATGTTTTTCTCTTCTCAGATCCTCAGTTTTCTCATCGTAAAAGGAGAAGTTGAGCTAGGTTATCTCCCTTTTGAACTTGAACTTGATTTTACCCTAGTAATTTAGACAATCTTTAGAAATGGAAACAAGAGCCTAGGAGTGTCTTGGCATATTATGGGCACTGAGTTATGTTTATTGAATAAATGAATAAATAAGGAAAACAGTTGGACAAAATCAGAGATTTCTGAAGACTCTAAGACCTGGTAAGTAATCAGAGATAATGAAGCATCAAAACCATCTAACTCTCTGGATTCATTTATTGTCCTTCTTCCATGGAGTAATTTTAAGTTACCAGATTCATGTAGGTTTGATTTTAAAAAAACCAAAGGCCTAGATGTCAAAAGTTTCCCCTGCTAGCTCCAAAGCAAAGGCATAAGGAAGACCTCCATTATTGAGTAATACTGGGATTTCTTCACAACAGTCCCTCGCTGGTGGTCATGTCTCAGGAATATGTATTTCAGCACCCAACATCTGCGGCACTTCTTGACACATAGCAGGCACTCAATGAATATTTACCAAATCACCAATAATTTAAGAGTTGCATCCCTTTTTCATATATATCACCCAGAACTTTGCTCCAAAATTAATTAAACTTTGAAATGCAAAGCTAGGCAGAGAAACTATAATCAGATCTCAATAACCAGATTATACTTGTCAAAAACATTTGGTTGCTAGTATCAGAAATCTACTGAGATCAAGTGAGATTTGAGTGTGTGTTACAAGGTATTTGTTTAATATTGTAAAATCAGTCATTGTAACTCACAATATTCACAAACTGAAAACGGAACATCATATGATCATCTCAGTAAATGTAGAAAAAGCCTTTGACAAACTCCAACATCCACTCCTGATTTTTTTTTTTTTAATCTCTCAACAAACTAGCAACCTGATAAAGGACAGATAACCTACGGAAAACATCATACCTAATAGTGAAAGACTGAAATGCTTTTCCCCAAAGATCAGAAAAAAGTCAAGGATGCCTTGGGGCTGGCCCCGTGGCCGAGTGGTTAAGTGGTTAAGCGTGCTCTGCTGCAGGCGGCCCAGTGTTTTGTTGGTTCGAATCCTGGGCGCAGACATGACACTGCTCATCGGGCCACGCTGAGGTGGCGTCCCACATGCCACAGCTGGAAGGACCCACAACGAAGAATATACAACTATGTACCGGGGGGGCTTTGGGGAGAAAAAGGAAAAAATAAAATCTTTAAAAAAAAAAAAGTCAAGGATGTCTGGTTTCATGATTTCTTTTCAAAGTTGTACTAGATGTTCAAGCTGATGCGATCAGGCAACAAAAATAAATAAAAAGAATCCAGATTAGGAAAGAAGAAGTAAAATTGCCTTTATTCACAGATAATATGATCATCTTTGTAGAAAATCCTATGTAATCTATTAAAAAGTTATTAGGACTAATAAGCTCAGTGAGGTTGCAGGATACAAGACCAATACAAAAATTTCAATTGTATTCCTATATATTAGCAATGAACAATCATAAATTAAAATTAAAAAGCAATATCATTTACAATAGCATAACAACTATGAAATACTTAGGGATAAGTCTGACAAAGGTGTGAAAGATGTACACTGAAAACTAAATAACATCTCAAAGCAAAATTTAAAAAAACCTAAAAGAGTGAGGAGATTTACAATATTCATTAGACTTAATATTGTTAAAATGTCAATTGTCTCCAAGTTGACATAGAACTTCAATGCATTCCCAAACAAAATCCTGGCAGATTTTTGGAGAAATTGATAAGCCGAGTATAAAATCTATATGGAAATGCAACATTCTAGAAAACAACTACAAAAAGAACAATTTGGTGGGCTATCTGATTTTGAGATTTATTGTAAATCTACAATAATCAGGTCAGCATGATATTTACAGGAAGTTAGACAAAATAGATCAATGGGACAGAATCATAGAGTCCAGTTACATATCCACACATATGTGGACAACTGATTTTTTGAAAAGGTTCAAAGGTAATCCAATGGAGAAAACACAATCGTTTCAACAAATAGGGTTAGAAAAATCGGATGTCCATAGGAAAAAAATGAACATGTATACCTTGCATCATATATAAAATTAACTCAAAATGGATCATAGACCTAAATGTAAAACCTAAAACTATAAAACTTCCAGAAGAAAACATAGGAGAAAATCTTCATGACTTTGGTTTAGGCAAAGACTTCTTAGCTACAACGCCAAAAGAATGATCTATAAACGAACATGTTGATAGACTGGACTTCATTGAAATTAAAAGCTTTTGCTCCATGGAAAACACTGTTAAGGAATGAAAAGACAAGGCACAGACCAGAAGAACGTATTTGCAGAGCATATATCTGGTAGAGTACTTGTATCCAAGATACAAAAAGAACTCCGAAACTCAGTAATAACCTGATTCAAAAATAGGCAAAATACTTGAATAGACATTTCTCCAAAGAAGATACACAAATGGCCAATAAGCACATGAAAAGATACTCAACATCACTAAATCATTAGGGAAATGCAAATCAAAACCTCAGTGAAACATCTCCTACCCCATTAAATAGCTACTACCCAAAACAATGAAAAATAACAATTGTTGGTGAGGATGTGGAAAAACTGGAATCCTCGTACACTTATGGTGGGAATGTAAAATGGTGAAGCCTCTGTGGAAAAATGTGGTGATTCCTCAAATTGTTAAACATAGAATTGCCTTATGACTCAGCATATAGAATAGAGTTTATGGGGCTGGGGAGTTACTGCTTAATGGGAATAGAGTGTCTGTGTAGGATGGATGATGAAAAAATTTCAGAAACAGATAGTGGTCATGGTTGCACAACATTGTGAATATACTTAAGGATACTATATTGTACACTTAAAAATGGCTAAAATTTACTTATGTTTCCTTATACACAAGGAAACACAAATTATTATATTGAGGAATAATAAGGAAATAATAATAATAAAGAAACACACACCAAATTTTTGAAAATAGACAAAAAGATTTGAATACACATATTACCAAAGAAGATATACAAATAGAAAATAAGATTTGAAAAGATGTTTAATATCATTAGTCTTTAGGGAAATGCAAAGTAAAAGCCAAAATGAAATAACCACTATATGGCTATTAGAATGACTTTTTTAAAAAAACCTGGCCATGCCAAGTGTTGGTGAGAATGTAGAGGAACTAGACTTTCATACACTTCTAGTAGGAATGTAAAATGGTACAATCACTTTGGAAAACATTTTGGCATTTTTCTATTATTGGGTTGCTGTCTATTTCTCCCTTCAGCTCTCTTAATGTTTGCTTTATATTTTTAGGTTCTCCTATGTTGAGTGCATGAATATTTAAAATGTTATATCCTCTTGTTTGATTGATCCCTTTACCGTTATATAATGACCTTCTATGTCTTTTATTACAGTCTTTGTCTTAAAGTCTGTTTTGTCTGATATAAGTATAGCTACCCTGGCTTTCTTTGGCTTTCCATCTGCATGGAATATCTTTTACCATCTCTTCACTTTCAGTCTATGTGTGTCCTGAAAGCTGAAGTGAGTCTCTCAGAGGCAGCACATAGTTGGGTTTTGGTTTGTTATCCATCCAGTCACTCTATGTCTTTTAGTTGGAGAAATTGGTCCATTTACATTTAAAATGGTTATTGATAGGTATGGACTTATTACTGCCATTTTGTTAATTGTTTTCTGGCTTTTTGGTAATGTTTTTGTTCCTTTCTTCCTCTCGTGCTCTCTTGTTTTGTGATTTAATACTTTTTTGTAGTGGTGTGCTTAGATTCCTTTTGATTTATCTTCTGTCTATCTACTACAGGTTTTTGCTTTGTGGGTACCAAGAGGCTTACAGAAAACATTGTATATTTATAACAGTCTACTTTAAGCTGATAACAACTTTGAATGCATACTAAAGCTCTACATTTTTATTCTCCCCATTTTGTGTTTTTGATGTCACAATTTACATCTGTTTACCTTGTGTAGCCACTAACATTCTGAATTTAACTATATATTTACCTTTACCAGTGAGATTTATGCTTTCATTTGTTTTCCTGATACTAATTAGTGTCCTTTCATTTCAGCTTGAAGACATCCCTTTAACACTTCTTGTAAGGGCAGTCTGGTGATCATGAATTCCTTAAGCTTTTGCTTGTCTGGAAGATTCTTTATCTCTCCTTCCATTCTGAGGGACAATTTTGATGGATAGAATATTCTTGGTTGGCAGTTATTTTTTTTTCTTTCAGCACTTTGAATATATCATGCCACTCCCTCTGGTCCATGAAGTTTCTGCTGAAAAGTCTACTTATAGTCTTACAGGAGTTCCCTTTTTTGTAACAAGAGTTTTTTTAATCACAATACTTTTCAGATTTCCTCCTTGTCTTTAACATTTGACTGTTTAATTATAATTTGTCTCAGTGTGGTATTCATCTTATTTGGAAGCCTCTGGGCTTCCTGGATCTGGATGCCAAGTTAGGGAAGATTTCAGCCATTATTTCTTTGAGTAAGCTTTCTGCCCCCTACCCCCACCCCGTCTCTTCTCCTTCTGAGACCTCTATAATACGTATATTGAACTGCTTATTGGTGTCCCATATGTCCTTAAGCTGTCTTCACTCTTTTTTCTTTTTTCTTTTCTGATTGAATGAATTCCACTGGCCTGTTTTCAAGTTCACTGATCCTTTTATTTTTCTTGATCTAGTCTGCTGTTGAACACTTCTACTGAATTTTCCACTTCAGTTGTTGTATTCTTCAGCTCTGTGATTTCTGTTTGGTGTTTTCTTATATTTTCTAACTCTTTGTTGAAATTTTCTCTTTGTACATGAATTATTCTCCTGACTTCAGTGAGCATCTTTATGAACATTATTTTTAACTCTCTATCAAGTAAATCACTTATCTCTCTTTCCTTAAGGTCTATTTCTAGACTTTTATCTTGTCCTTTTGTTTGGGTATATTCCTCCATTTCTTCATTTTTCTTGACTCTATGTGTTGGTTTCTGTGCATTAGATAAAACAGTCATCTTTTCTAGTGCTAATGGAGTGGTCTCGTGTAGGAGAAGAAACTTATCATTCAGCCCAACTTGAGCTCTTGTCTTGGTTGTCTCTCAAATCTTTGTGATTGTCCAAGCAGCCCACTTCATTTTTAGTGGCTCCTAGTAGCTGAGGGTGTGTGAATACCTGTCAGTGTCCCAAAGGGAGGATTTCAGTCAGAACTTAGATGCAGGCTGTTTGGAAGCTGGACTCTCAGGCAGCAGCTTTTAAGGTATGCAAAAGACGTCTTTCAGGGAAAGACTGAGAGATGGGCATTTCTGTCTGCTCCTGTTCTGCTAAGCCCTGAGAGGATAGCTGGTTAAGAACTGTTTCTTTGTTTGCTACAGTCGTGTGGGACCTCTGAAGGCAAGTCCTGCTGGCCACTAGAGCCAGGTGAGCAAGGGATGCATCCCCTAGGTGACAGCCACAAAAACAGGGTCCCAGACATGTGCACAAGCTCCTTGCACAGAGACACATTTGCTGCCTGGAGTGGGCCAGAGAAAGAATGCAGAAACACACCCAAGAGCCTCCTCAGTCTCCATGACAGGCCCTTAATGTGCACTAAATTAGAAGCCTGACCCTCAGACAGGAGCTTTTGAAGTATGCAAATAGGCCTCTTTCAGGGAAAGACTGGGAGGTGGGCATTTCTGTCTGCTCCCTCTTTGCTGAGCCCTGGGGGGTAGTTGTGGTGAGCCTATTAAATAGCTGTTTCTTTGTTTGCTTTAGTCTTGTGGGTCTTGAGGACACAAGCCCCAGTGACTTTCAGAGTTAGGTGTTTTGAGGGACCATACCTCAGGTGTAAGTCCTTAAAGTTGGGGTGCTAGATGTTGGGTCCAAACGCTTTGCTCTTCAGGAGAAGCTGGGAGTTATGAGTTCCCTCCCAATTGCATGTTGCTGTGCCAGAGGTGGAGTTTGTGGCAAGAGTGTGTCTCAGCCTTTCCTACCCATCAAGATGTGGGTATTTTCACATTTGCACAATGTGTAAGAGTCACTCAGCTACTTTCTGGATTTCTTTCAGAGGGAATTGTTCTGTGTATAGCTGTAGATTTGCAGTATCGATGGGAGGAGGTGAGTTTAGGAGCCCCCTATGTCACCATCTTGGACTGAAACTGTTACTGCACCAGGTTTACTTTTGCCCACTGTCTGGAAAGCCAGACACCGAGATGACAAGATTGCAGCAAAGAGAGGGTTTTAATCACAAGGCAGCCATGTGAGGAAGCAAGAACATGATTCTCAAATCCGCTTCCTCAAAAATGGGGAGTCAGGGATATGTGTGGGACAAGTGGGCAAGGTGGTTGGATATGTGGAGATAGATGATTGGAAGTGAAGAGATGAGGTAATTGATGATCTGCACAAGCGTAGTCAGACTCCATGCCCCTTCATAGGATGCATGTTCACAAAATGGTGGCATTAGCATGATCTAAGGGTGGAGTTTTTAGCCTCTTGACATCAAAAGGTCACTTATCAGACATTTGGGCAGGTCCAGTTGATGAGTTGGTGGTCTCAACTGGCCTAGAGTGGACAAAGGGGTTCTCATTCTTGAAAAACAGCTCACATACCCATTACCATGGTGACCCAGGCTCCAGGGAGATGTTATCTATAAGAAGTTAGTGGGAGTCAGATGGCATATTGCCTAAACATCATGGTTAACATATAACCAGTAACTGCAAAAAGGAAAAAAAACTTTAGTTCCTAGCTACTTCATCATTGACGGCTAACTGTTTGCTGGTTTCAAAACTCCTTGTCAGTTTCTTTAAAAGTTAAACATACACCTACCTAGCCATTCCACTCTTAGGCATGAAACTTTGTGTCCATACAAAGATTTGTAAATGAATGATCATGACGGTTTTATATGTAATAGCCAAAAACTAGAAATAACCCAAATACCCATCAACAGATGAATGGATAAACAAATTATAGACTATACAACACACCATGGTATACACAATATACCATGAAACACTACTTGACAATAAAGAATAATGTACTATTTATTACGTGTGACAGTATGAATGAATCTCAAAATAACTTTTTAGTGGAGGAAGCCACACACACACACAACAGTACATAGTGTAGGATTCCATTTATAGAAAATTCTAGAAAATGCAAACTAATCTGTGTTGATGGATCAGTTGTTGCCTAGAGAAGGGGTAAGTGCAGGGAGGTACATGGGGAAGGAATTACAAAGGCACAGGAGGAAGCTTCTGGAGGTGATGAGTATGTTCACTATATTGACTGCAGTGAACATTTTATGAGTATATACATATGTCAAAACTTGTCAAATGGTACACTTTAAATATGTGCAGTTTGTTGTAGGTGAACTATACCTCAATAAAGTCATTTCAAAAGCAACATTGAATGTAAAATACAAATGATGGGATTAAATGTTGACAATACTTTTATGTAATTAAAGCTGAAAACAACACTATTTTGAAGACAGAAAGTGGACTAGAAAGACATACATTAAACATGTAGATTGGATTCCTCATTGGGGAGTAGAAGATGAAGGATTAAAAGGAAAATAACAGAAGAGAACAAAAGAAGGGCTTTGGGGACCCTATAATGATACTGTTGATACCGGCTCAACACAAGCTTAACATAAGGGAAGCAGTAGTAAAGAAACCACATTATAACTTTGAATGACCTCTGATTAACTAACCCAGACATGCTTTGTAGATTTTATGGCCCCTCCAGCTGCTATAAGTTGATGACTTTGTTCTTCTGAGTTCCTTAAGAAATGTGATGACCCCTAGGCAGAGAGTCTATGCTGATAGCCATCATCAATGACAACTGAAAGATCAGGGTATAGAGCATTGCTCCAGTCTCTGATGCATATCCAGTGGAACAGAAGACTATCAGGAACTAAGACCAGATGTCTGCCCCACCTGGAGATCAGATGGAGGCCCCACTGCAACTTGGTCTATTTTTCAGGGACTGTCTGTTAAATTTGGGTTATCTCTACTTCTTATCCTTCTGGTCCAATACTTGATTATAAAATGTGCCTTTAGATGTCATTCCAAAACTGTTGAGCAAGGTACAAAATTCTAATAATGCAAAATGTCAACCTGAGGCTAGGAACAAGAGAATATTTCCAAATGAGTGCTGAACAGTTTTTTTCCTCTAACCCAGATCTATGCCCCAATTCAGCAGGAAGTAGTAGATTGGTCATCACCCCAAATCCCTCAAGAATAAGGAATGACCAGGGAATAGGGGGATTAAAACCAGCAAACAGGGGCTGTCCCCATGGCCAAGTGGTTAAGTTCGCACACTCTGCTTCAGTGGCCCAGAGTTTCACCGGCTTGGATCCTGGGCGTGGACATGACACCGCTGGTCAGCCCATGTTGAGTTGGCGTCCCACATGCCACAATTAGAAGGACCCACAACTAAAATATACAACTATGTACTGGGGGGATTTAGGGAGAAAAAGCAAAAATAAAAACAACCAGCCAACAGTTAGCCATCGATGATTAAGTGATGATTAAGTAGCTGGGAACTAAAGTTTTTTCTCCTTTTTGCAATTACTGATTATAGCTTTTGGCTGTTTAACCCACCTCTTGTTAACTGTGATGTTTAGGCAATATGCTATCTGACTCCCACTAGGTTCCTACAGCGAACATCTCCCTGGAGCCTGGATCACCATGGTAATTGGTATGTGAGCTGTTTTTCAGGAATGAGAACCCCTTGTCCACTCCAGGCAAGTTGAAATCACCAACTCATCAACTGGGCCCTCACAGATGTCCCATAGGTGACCTTTTGATGTCAGGAGGCTAAAAACTCCACCCTTAGATCATGCTAATGCCACCATTTTGTGAACATGTGTCCTATGAAGAGGCATGGAGCCTGACTACACTTGCACAGATCATCAATTACCTCACCTCTCCTCACCTCCAGTCACCTAACTCCACATTTCAGACCACCTTGGCCCCTATGCCACAAATATCCCTGAGTCCCTATTTTCCGGGAAGCTGATTTGAGACATTCTCTCGCTTCCTCACATGGCTGCCTTGTGATTAAACCCTCTCTCTGCTGCATTCTCACGGACTCTGTGTTTGGCTTTGGGCAGTGGGCAAAAACAAACCTGGTGCGGTAACGCTGTGCAGAGTATGATTAAATTGAATCTCTCCAACTAAGATCCTGGAGATGGAGGGTGGGGTGGTACAAGAGAAAGCTAGAGGGACAGAGAAAGAGAAAAAGAGAACTGAAGCGGAGGGAGGAACAAAAGCAAAGGGGGAAAGAAAGAGGGGGGAGGGAGGGATAGGCGGACAGACACACCAAGTTGAAAGAGAAATGGACTTTGTAGAAATGACTCGCAGTTCAGCTTTGCAAACACGCACTTGGCTAAGGGCCAGCGCCTGGGCTATCTAAGGGTGAAGTTACATGGTTATCGAATTCCCCTTCCCCGGAGCCTCTGGAAGTTGTTGCCAAGAATAGAAGGGGGGAATCCATCCCTTTGTCTCTCCTTGTTTCCCTGGGACCTGATTTCGTGGCTTCCTGGCCTGTTTCTCCCCGGGGACCCGCCAGCCCCTGCCGCAGACGGGTGAGCCGTGGGAGCTGCGCCGAGCGTGGGATGAAGGCAGGCACTATGAACTGAGGCTTCCCAGAGCCGCAAATGAACCTTCAAGACGGGGAAGACACCGAAGCCCCTACTGAAAGCCACTTCCACAGACGCCAGGGCCAGGAGCCCAGTGTCCCTCGCCCTTCCCTCCCTTTCCCCCGGCGCCGCGGGAAGAGGCCCGGGGGTCCCTGTGCCCTCCGCCCGGGCCCCAGGACCAGAACAGCCCTGCGCTCCAGCGCGCGGCACTGGTGGGGGCCCGGCCCCTCCTCGCGTTCAAGGGCGCGCGCGCGGCGCCTCCACGGGCAGTGGCTCTGCGCGCCGCCGTCCCTCCGCGCCGCCCCGTTAGCCTCGGCGGATCTCGAGAGCCGGGGCCTCACAGCCGCAGGGCCGCGTGGGAGCGCGCGGCGGGCAGCCTCGCCGGGGGCGTTTTTACAGTCCTCCTCCGCGGGGCCGAGGGCGCGGCCGGTGGGTCGCCCTGCGCGGGTGGCGGGGAGCGGGCAGGGGTGTGTGGGGGCAAGCGGGTAGGCCTTGAACTTGGTTGATCCTGGTGCTTGCTCTCCTGGAGGCATGAGCACGTCCCATCCTTTTCAGGCTGGAAATATTTTATGATGATGAAACACAAGCTCCAAAGCAAAGGTCAAATGGGCGGCCGAAGGGACGCGGGCCTCTTCTGGTGGATAGACGAACAGAGCCACCGGTGCACCGAGCCGTGGTCAAATTACGTCACTAGGAGAAGGGGTGGTAGGGGACAGCGGGGTAGTCAGGGACAGGGGTTGGGGGTGGAGCTGGAAGGGAATAGAGGAGGGGTGGGGGGCTGGGAACCAGGCTGGAGGGGACAGAGGCCGGCGAGGAGGGAAGAGAGAGAAGGTCCGGGGTGGGGGTGGAGGGGGCTGAAGGAGGGGGCAGTTAGGAAAGCCAGGAGAGGGGGAAAGGGGACCTTCTGCACGCTCCACTCAGAGACCTGCTCTCTCTCACGGGCTCTCCTTCTGCTCGCTCCTGCTCCCCGACCCCGTGCCACCTCTTTCTCGCCCTCTGGCTCCTCCTTCCCCTGCTCTCTCTCCCGGCTGCACTTTCTCTCTCTCTCTTCTTTCAGTCTCTCGAGCGCTCACCTTTCCTCCCTCTCTCTCTCATTCACCTTCTTGGTTTGCTCTGCTGTTCCCTCTCCCCCTAGGTTGCTTGTGCATGCTTGCACTCCCTCTCTATCTGTGTCATACACTCGCTGTGACCCCCCAGGCCTGTGCTGGGTGAGCAGCACACGTGAGGTGCCCCTCGTGGGTGCCTGGGGAGGCTGAGCTGGCCCGTGCAGGAGACCACAGACTCTTTCCCAGCGGTGGACCCTGGCCAGGCTTTTTCCCTGAGAGCTCTAAAACGAGTGACTGCACTGACCACTGTGTCCTTGGATTGGTACATTCTGTGGTTTTTGACAAATATATAATGACATGTATCTAGCATTGTAGTATCATACAGGATAGTTTCACTGCCCTGAAAAGTCTCATATTAACCCCTCCCTCTCCACTAACCCCTGGCAACCATAGTTACTGTCTCCATAGTTTTGCCTTTTCCAGAATGTTGTATAATTCAATAATATAGCATATAGCCTTTTCAGATTGGCTTCTTCCACTTAATAATATGCATTTACAATTTTTCCATGTCTTTTCATGGCTTGATAATTCTTTTTTTTTTTTTAATGCTGAATTATAGTCCATTGTCTGGATGTAACACAGTTTATTTACCCATTCACCTACAGAAGGACATCTTGCTTGCTTCCAAGTTTTGGCAATTGTGAATAAAGCACTATAAACAGCCATGTGCAGGTTTTTGTGTACACGTAAATTTTCGACTCCTTTGGGTAAATACCAAGGAGTATGATTGCCATATCATATACAAAGAGTATGTTTAGTTTTGTAAGAAACTGCCAAACTGTCTTCCAAAGTAGCTGTACCATTTTGCATTCCCACCAGCAAGGGACAACAGTGCCTATTGTTCCACATCCTTGTCAGCATTTGGTGTTGTCATTGTTTTGAATTTTGGCCATTCTAATAGGTATATATTGTTATTTCACTGATTTAACTTGCATTTCGCCTAATGACATCATCCTAATGGATGATACGGAACATCTTTTCATATGCTTATTTGACATCTGAGTATCTTCTTTGGTGAGATGTCTGTTAACATCTTTGGCCCATTTTTTAATCTGGTTGTTTGTTTTCTTATTGTTGACTTTTAAGAGCTCTTTGTATATTTTGGATAACAGTCTTTTATTACATGTGTCTTCTTCAGGTATTTTCTCCCAGTATGCGGCTTGGCTTCTCATTCTCTTTACAGTGTCTTTCACAGAGAAGAAGTTTTTATTTTCAGTGAAACCCAGCTTATCAGTTATTTCTTTCATGGATCGGGCTTTTGGTGTTGTATCTAAAAAGTCATCACCAAACCCAAGGTCATCTAGATTTTCTCCTATGTTATCTTCTGGGAGTTTTATAGTTTTTTGCTTTACATTGAGGCCTATGATCCATTTTGAGTTAATTTTTATAAAGGATGTAAGGTCTGTGTCTAGATTCATTCTTTGCCTGTGTATATCTGGTTGTTGCAGTACCATTTGTTGAAAAGACTGCCTTTTCCCCATTTTATTGCCTTTGCCCCTTTGTCAAAGATCAATTGAGTATATTTGTGTGGGTCTATTTCTGGGCTGTCCTTTCTGTTCCACTGATCTATTTGTTTATTCTTTCACTAATACGACACTGTCTTGAGTGCTGTAACTTTACAGTAATTCTTGAGGTCGTGTAGGGTAAGTCCTCCAACTTTGTTTATATTGTGTCAGCTATTCTAAGTCTCTTGCCTCTCCATAAGAACTTGAGAATCAATTTGTCAATATCCACAAAATAACTTGCTGGCGTTTTGATTGGGATTGTGTCGAATCTATATATCAAGTTGAGAAGAACTGACATTTTGACAATATTGAATCTTACTATCCATCAACATGGAATATCTCTTCATTCATTTAGTTCTATGATTTATTTCATCAGAGTTTTATAGTTTTCCTCATAAATATCTAAGTGTTTCATCTTGGAGGTGCTAATGTAAATGGTATTGAGTTTCTAACTTCAAATTCCATTTGTTCATTGCTGATATGTAGGAAAATGATTGACTTTTCTATATTAACCAGTATCCTTCAATCTTGTTATACTCACTTATTAGTTATAGGAGGTTTTGTTGGTTCTTTTGGATTTTCTACATAGATAATCATGTCGTCAGAGATCAAAGACAGTTTTCTTTCTTCCTTCTCAATCTGTATGACTTGTATTTCCTTTTCTTGTGTTATTGCGTTGGCTACATCTTCCAGTATTGTGTTGAAAAGGAATAGTGAGAGGGGACTTCCTTGCCTTGTTCTTGATCTTATTGGGAAAGCTAGTTTCTCACCATTAAATATAATTTTAGCAGTAGCTTTTTGTAGCTATTTTTTATCAAGAGGAAGAAGTTCTCCTATATTCCCAGTTTGCTGAGAGTTCAGTACAATTTGATTAATATATAATTACAAACAATAAAATGAATAAACAATAAGTGTTCATTTTGAAAATTTGAGAATAGTATACACCTGTGTAACCACCACTCCAAACATGGTATAGATAATTTCTATCATCCTAGAAAGTTCCATCATTCCCCTTTCCAGTCAATTCCTTCTGCCCCAGAGGCAACCACCTTCTGATGTCTATGATCTTAGATTACTTTTGCCTATTTTTGAACATCATATAAGTGGTCTTATGCAGTATTTATTTTTTTGTCTGACTTCTTTTACCCAACATAATGTTTTTGAGATTCACCCATGTTATATAGCATAACACTGGTTTATTCATTTACAGTGCAGAGTAGATTCCATCATATGCATATTTATATGCTTTAATGTATGTATCAGTTCTCCTGTTGATGGACATTTGGAGATATTTCCAGTGTTTGGGTATTTTAATCATGTCTTCTAATGAGCAGATATTTTTAGTTTAATATTTTACTTCATGGTTAGGGCTTCTTGTGTCCAATCTAAAAATGTTTGTCTACACCAAAGTTGCAAGCATATTTTCCTGTTCTATTGTAGTTTTATTGTTTTAGCTTTTACGTTTAGATCTATGATCCATTTCAAATAAATTTTTGTCCCTGGCATGAATAGGTTCATTTTTTTCCCCATGTCATTATCCAGTTCTTGCAGCATCATTTATTTAAAAAAAAAAAGAGGCAAGAGAAACTTTCCTTTCCCCATTGAATTGACTTTTCACCTTGTTTTTTTTAAGTAATTAAACATATATGTAATTAACCATAACGTATGGATGTTATATTTATCTATGGAAGATTCTTCCTCCTCCCACCACTCTACCCAAGGTGAAATCAACTGTGGATATCTTCTCTCCTAGGAAGGGCTCATGATTTTTCTGGAATTTGATTCATTTAGGTTTCTTTGCATACACAGCTCTTTGATAAGATTTCAAAACCATGATTTTGTATTTATCTTCCTTGTTCTCATTGTTAGGGTGGGAGTGATGGTCTTTTGAAGCATTTTACAATTTAGTCACAAGGGAAGTCCTGCAGTTCATCAGTTCTTTCCTTGGTGATGTCCTGTCTTCGTTTTCTCTGCACACTCTTTGTGGAAATCCTACTATTTGGATATTGGACTTCCTGAATTGGTCTTAAAATTTTCTTAAATTTTTCATCTTGTTTTCCCTCTCTGTTTTTCTGATCTACTTTCTAGAAGATTTCCTCAACATCTTCTGTTGAGGATGGAATGTCTTCCAATCCTTCTAGTGACTTTTTCGTTTCAGCTATCGTGTTTTTAACTTTCAAGAACACTTTTGCATTCTTTGAATTTTTTTGTGTGATATCTTGTTCTTGTTTAATGGATGCAATATCTTCTCTTATGTCTCTAAGATTAATAGCATAGTTTTTGAAGTTTTCTTGTTCCTACATAGTGTTTCCTTCAGTTGCATTTTTCTTGTGGTTTGTTTTAGTCTTTATCATCTTATTATGGGCTGAATGACATTTCCCTTGAATTCATATGTTAAAGTCCTAACTCCCAGCACTTCAGAATGTGACTGTATTTGGAGATAGGGTCTTTAAAGAGGTAATTAGTTAAAAAGAGGTCACTAGGATGACCCTAATCCAATATGGCTGGTGTCCTTATAAGAGATTAGAATACAGACTGGCACAGAGGGAAGATCCTGTGAAGACACAGGCAGAAGATGGCCATCTCCAATCAAGGAGAAAGGCCTCAGAGGACACCAACCCTACTGACACTTTGATCTTGGACTTCTAGCCATGGGAATTGTGAGAAAATAAATTTCTGTTGTTTAAGCCACCCAGTGTTATGGCAGCCCTAGAAAACTAAAACACATTTGTCTGAGGTATTCTCAGATGGCTGATAATGCTCCCCCACCTGCTTCTGATTGAGTGCAAGACTCAAATGATCACTGAAGCTCTAGGCCTGTTGGTGGGGCTTGTTGACTTTGAGCTTTGCTGTTCAGTGGTGTAAGAGAGATACTTTGGGTCAAGATACTGAAGTCGGTATCTTGAAGTCTTTCCTCTTGGCCTGGTTAGATTCTCCAAAGAAGAGTTCTCCAATGCCTGTCTGGAAGGTAAGATTTTGGCTTCAGCATTCTGGGAGACAGACAAAGTTTGCCTCTACATTCATCCTTCGATATGCACATGCTAGCTTAATCCCTGTGTTTAATACAGTGCGGCCAACATTGTGCCTGGTGGTGCCCTTTCAAAATCTTCTGTTTTATCCACTTCAGAGAATAAACTTTCAGGCTTCTACAGGGTTGGGGAGCAGAGTGGCCCAGCAGCATGAAATCGGAAGAGGAATCTGGAGTTGAAACTGTTCTCACCAGCATTTATCCAAGTTATCCTTATTTTAGGGTAAGACCCTCCTCACTTTCAACTCCAGAAGTATCTGATAGTGCAATTTCTTGTTCATTTTAAAGATTCTGCAGTGTAATTCAACTTAGCTGTTAGCTTTCCCCACTGTTGGCCCAGGGTTCAGCACTCTTGTGCCTGCTAAATCAGTTTTGATTTTTTCATCTGCTTCTCAGCTTCCAAAATTACTATACACTCCTATCTCGCTCTCCCCATCCTGTTTAAAAGTTCTGTTATTGTAGTGTTAGTGGATTTTTGAGAAGGAATAAAATTAGATGCTTGTATTCAATCCATCATTAATACAGAAGTCAAGTCCACCCTATTTCTCTTGTGTAAAAGGACATTACTTGATACAAAAGTAAAATTGATTGTAACTGCTGCTTATCCTGCTATAATTGATTCAAATATTGTGCCCAGTGACCAAGCCAATCTCATAGTGGTGTGTGACTTATTTTTAGAAGAATAGCAAGAGATAATTGATAGAGAAAAAAAGGGTCAGGAGAACAAAGGTGTACATAGGTTGAGGCACTGGCTCATTTCTGGAATGTTTGCATGTAGACCAAATTCTTGCTAACTGATTTGTGCTTTAAGTGCAGCGAAATAGAGCCCTTTAAGGGAAAGCTGCAGGGGAAGATTTTAGAGAGTGACATTTGGAGATTGACCGGATTTTCCCTTCAGCTGAGTTTCCTATAGAAGGATTTTCTTCAAATAGAACTCACCTATGCTGAGAAAATAAATAAATTTAAAAATTTTATTTTCAAATAAAAATTTATGGTGATGGGGTGATTTTGGTGCTACAAACTTTGCAAGATAAAAAAGGAATGGTCCTGGGCTAAGTACTGCCTGGTTTCTAAGCCCAGCTCTGCCATACTGAGCTGGGTCACTTTTCACCAATGACTCTATTTCTAGGTTTCAGCTTCTTCTTTAAAAACAAGAGAGTTAGGTAGTCAAGGTAATGACAGCTGCATATATTCAAATCTCCCAACACCTGCTCCAAAAAATAATACAGAACATGAAGAAGAAATACTTCACAAAACTGATGTATTCTGAAAATCTAGAAGTCAGATAATACCTAATGCAGTTTCTAGTTTCATCAAAAAGAAGTAATAATTTATTCCTAGATATTTTATTCTTGTTGTTGCAGTTGTAAATGGGATTTTATTCTTGAGTTCTCTTTCTGTTAGTTCATTATTAGAGTGTAGTATTGCAACTGATTTTTTTTTTGAGGAAGATTAGCCCCGAGCTAATATCCACTGCCAATTGTCCTCTTTTTGCTGAGGAAGATTGGCCCTGAACTAGCATCCTTGCACATGTTCCTCTACTTTATATGTGGGATGCCTGCCACAGCATGGCCTGATGTGTGGTGAGTAGGTCTGTGCCTGAGATCGAGGCCTGTGAACCCCGGGTCACTAAAGCAGAATGTGCAGTGTTAACCACTATGCCACCAGGCTGGCCCTGGAATGCAACTGATTTTTGTAAGTTGATTTTGTACCCTGCAATTTTGCTGTAGTTGATTATTTCTAATAGTTTTCCAATGGATTTTTTAGGGTTTTCTATATATAAAACCATATCACCTGCAAACAGTGAGAGTTTCGTTTCCTCCTTGCCAATTTGGATACCTTTTATTTCTTTTTCTTGCCTAATTGCTCTGGCCAAAACCTCCAGTACAATGTTGGATAAGAGTGGTGAGAGTGGACACCTTTGTCTTGTTCCTGCTCTCAGTGGGCTGGCTTTCAGTTTTTCCCCATTGAGTATGATGTTGGCTATGGGTTTATCATATATGGCCTTTATTATGTTGAAGTACTTTCCTTCTATACCCATTTTATTGAGAGTTTTTATCATAAATGTATGTTGAATCTTGTCAAATGCTTTCTCAGCATCTATTGAGATGATCATGTGGTTTTTATTCCTCATGTTGTTAGTGTGTCACATTGATTGACTTGCAGATATTGAACCATCCCTGTGTCCCTGGTATAAATCCCACTTGATGGTGTATAATCCTTTTGATGTATTGCTGCATTTGTGTTGCGAACATCTTGTTGAGGACTTTTGCATTTATATTCATCAGCAATATTGACCTGCAATTTTCTTTCTTTGTGTTGTACTTGTCTGACTTTGGGATCAGGGTGATGTTGGCCTTGTAAAATGTGTTAGGAAGTGTCCCGTCTTCTTCAGTTTTGGAATAGTTTGATGAGGGTAGGTACTAAGTCTTCTTTGAATGTTTGGTAGAATTCTCCAGAAAAGCCATCTCATCCTGGAATTTTGGTTTGGGGGAAGTTTTTGATTACTGTTTCAATCTCTTTACTTGTCTTTGGTCTATTCAGATTCTCTATTTCTTCTTGGTTCAGTTTTGGGAGATCATATGAGTCTAAGAATTTGTCCATTTCTTCGAGATTGTACAATTTGTTGGCATATAATTTTTCATAGTATTCTCTTATAATCCTTTGTATTTCTGTGATATCCATTGTAATTTCTCCTGTTTCATTCCTAATTTTGTTTAGTTGAGCCTTTTCTCTTTTTTTCTTAGTGGATCTGGCTAAGGATTTGTCAATTTTGTTTATGTTCTCAAAGAACCAGCTCTTAGTGTCATTGATCCTTTCTACTGTTTTTTTTTTTTGGTGGGAGGAGGGTTCAATTTCATTTATTTCTGCTCTAATTTTTATTATTTCTCTCCTTCTGCTGATTTTGGGATTCGTTTTTTCTTCTTTTTCCAGTTCAGTTAGGTGTAGTTTAAGATTGCTTATTTGAGATTTTTCTTGTTTGTTAAGGTGGCCCTATATTGCTATGAATTTTCCTCTTAGGATTGCTTTTGCTGCATCCCAAATGAGTTGGCATGGTGTATTTTCATTTTAATTTGTCTCCAGATAGTCTTTGATTTCTCCTTTAATTTCTTCAATGTTCCATTAGTTGTTCAGTAGCATGTTTTTTAGTCTCCACATCTTTGTGCCTTTCTCAGCTTTTTTCTCATAGTTAGTTTCTAGTTTCAGAGCATTGCAGTCAGACAAGATGCTTATTATTATTTCAATCTTCTTAAATTTATTGAGGCTTGCCTTGTTTCCCAACATATGATCCATCCTTGAGAAAATTCCATATGAACTTGAAAAGAATGTGTCTTCTGCTGTTTTTGGATGGAGTATTCTGTATATATCTATTAAGTCCATCTGGTCTAGTTTTTCATTTAGTTCTACTATTTCCTTGTTGACTTTCTGTCTAGTTCATTTATCCATTGATGACAATGTGATGTTAAAGTCCCCTACTATTAGAATGTGGCTATTAATGTCTACTTTTAGGTCAATTAATAGTTGCTTTATGAATTTTATTGCTTCCTGTGTTAGGTGCATAGATATTTATAAGCATTATGTATTCTTGATGGAGTGTCCCTTTGATCATTATATACTGCCCCTTTTTGTCTTTCATTGTCTTTTTTATCTTGAAGTCTTCTTTGTCTGATATAAGTATGGCAACACCTGCTTTCTTTTGTTTGCTGTTAGCTTGGAGTATTGTGCTCCCTTCCTTCACTCCAAGCCTGTGTTTGTCTTTAGAGCTGAGATGTGTTTCCTGGAGGCAGCAAATTGAGGAGTCCTGTTTTTTAATCCATCCCACCACTCTGTTTCTTTTGATTGAGGAATTCAATCCATTTATATTTAGAGTGATTATTGATATATGAGGGCTTAATGCTGCCATTTTATCGCTTATTTTCCAGTTGTTTTGTATTTCCCTTGTTTCTCATCGTATGTATTTCAGATTGCCAATTCAGTTTGGTGGCTCTCTATGATGGTTTTCTCAGTTTTCCCTTTATTTATCGTTTGTTTCCCTGTTCTGATTTTTTGTTTAGTGGTTACCATGAGGTTTGCATAAAAGATCTCATAGATGAGATAGTTCATTCTCTGATAGCCTCTTACTCCGTTAGTCTAAGCAGGTTTCATCCCTCTCCTCTTCCCCTTCTAAGTTGTTGTTGTCACAACTTATTCTGTTATGCGTTGTGAATTTGTGGTTAAAATAAAGTGATTATGTTTATTTTTGATGTTTTCCTTCCCTTTGTCTTTAGAGTTATTAAGTGTTTGCTAATCATTTCTGATAGAGAGTTGCCATTTTCTGATTTTGTCTGCCTATTTATCTCCTTATTCAGGGCTTTGTAACCCCTTTCTTCTTTTTTTTTTTTTTTCGGGTATGAGGGCCTTCTTGAGGATTTATTGTAGGGGTGGTCTTGTGGTGATGAACTCCCTCTGCTTTTGTTCATCTGGGAACATTTTTATTTCTCCATCATATCTGAAGGATATTTTCACTGGATAGAGTATTCTTGGCTGAAAGTTTTTGTCTTTCAGAATTTTGAATGTGTCATTCCACTCTCTCCTAGCATGTAAGGTTTCTGCTGAGAAATCCACTGAAAGCCTGATAGGGGTTCCTTTGTAGGTTATTTTCTTCTGCCTTGCTGCCCTTAATATTTTTTCTTTGTCATTGACTTTTCCAGCTTTACTAACATATGCCTTGGGGAAGGTCTTTTTACATTGATGTAATTAGGAGTTCTAATGGCATCTTTTACATGTAATTCCAGACCTTTCTCCAGGTTTGGGAAGTTCTCAGTTATTATTTCTTTGAACAAGCTCTCTGCTGCTTTCTCCCCCTCTTCTCCCTGTTGTATACCTATAATCCTTATGTTTCATTTCCTAATTGAGTCATATATTTCTTAGAGAATTTGTTCATTTCTTTTTAGTCTTGGTTCTCTCTCCTCCTCCATCCTAAGCTTTCTGTATTCCTTTCCTCTAGATTGCTAATTCTACCCTCCACAATATCAGCTCTATTATTTAAGATTCCAGATTTTTCTTTATCTTGTCCATTGTGTTTTTCATCTCCAACATTTCTGATCGGTTTTCTTTATAGTTTCGATCTCTTTTGTGAAGAATTCCCTCTGTTCATTAATTTTGTTCCTGGTGTCATTGAACTGTCTTTCTGAATTCTCTTGTGACTCATTGAGTTTTTTATGTTCACTGCTTTGAATTTTCTGTCATTTAGCTTGTGGATTTCTTTGCACTCAGGAATTATTTCTGGGTGTTTGTATTTTTCCTTCTGGTCTGGAATATTAATGTATTTCTTAGTACCACGGGGGTTAAGAGGGACAAGGGCTGTGTAATCTGAGCCCATGGTGATCCCTGTCAGCTGTGCCTGTCCGAGCCTGGCCACTCCTTGGGATAGCAGCAGTCCTGTTGGGCATCCCTCAGAGTGGGAAAGCAATCACACGGGGACTCAGGGCTGCTACTGCCTGCTGCCATAGTCCTGCCAAGATGCACTCCCATCTTTGGTGCTGCAGCAGTACTATGGGTGTTTGTGGCAGCTGGGAGTTAGTTTGGGCTCAGGGCTGCCATCACCTGTTTCCACAGTCATGCCGAGGCGTGCTCCCTTCCTCAGGGCCAGAACAGTGCTATGAGTGCTCCAGCCAGGAGAGCAGTTGCCCCCATGTGCTGGGCTGCCTGGGAGCCAGGGAGTGCTCACCTATTTCCACCGCCTCTCCAGAAGGTAGTCCCTCCACCTTCAGATGTATAGTTGCATGGGTCACTCAGGCATCCTGATGTGCTGTGTCAATATCATCTGCTGATAAATGAATGTCCGTTTAGTTGTAGATCAAAGGAAGAGAGACAAAGGGAATAGCTGACTCTGCTGTGTTGCTGATGTCACCTCCTCTTTCCACTGTCTTGATGGTGTCTTTTGAAGAACAGATGTTTTAAATCTTAACATAGTCCAATTTACCAATTTTTGCCTTTATTGTTAATGCTTTATATATCTTACCTAGGAAATATTTGGCTATGTTTTCTTCTAAAAATCTAGAAAACATTCTAAAAACTAGAAAATCTAAAATCTATGTTTTCTTCTACAGTTATTTTATCCTTAACATTTGGATTAATTATCTATAGAATTAATTTTGCATATGATGCAGGAATGGGGGAAAGATTTTTCCATGTGTGTTTCCAATTGAACCAGTACTATTTATTGAAAATAATTGTGCTAAGTATCAATTCATTGCCTCTCAGCTCCAGTGTCACCTTTCAGTGACTTCTCTGTGATAGTGGATGGAGCTCCTTAAGCAGTTCTCCATTACAGTGAGCACCACATTAACCCTTCTCAGTAGAGAGCACTGGAGGGACACTGCAAGGAGAAGGGGCTCTCCTTCTGCTTCTAGTGGCTACACTCTCAGCAGCATGAGTGTGAGGACGTCCAGTGGTACTTGCCTAAGCCACATGCCCAGTGTGTGCAGTGCCTCAGCAAATTGACAATGCCAGCCCAACCTGGTGCCCACCTTCCCATGGCTCCCTTGGACACGGACACTGTGAACTTGTGACCTCTCACCTATGCCAGTGCCCCTACATCCTCTGCACACTTATATGCTTGCCTTCCAGCTGTGGCTCACCTGCTCCCTGAGGGTTTCTTCCTTTTTTCACAAGAACTGTGGTCCAGCTCTGGTCTGGGCAAACCAGAGAACTTCTCTGCTATCCATGAGGCTGCAACCATGGCCTCTCTGAAGAGATCTGAACCCCAGCCTGGGTTTGGAACCCCCCTTCCAAGTTTGTTCCTCTTTGGGCACTGTCCCTCATGCCTAGATTCCCTTATATCTTATACTTTCTCTGTTATCACAGCTTATAATTCTTTATCTTAAGCTTCTCCTGTTTAAATAATTGTGAGGTTTCTGTCTCCTGATTGGACACAAACTGATACATAACCACCATTTTCCCATTTCAGTGTGGCATAGGTTCCTAGATGTGTGTTGGTCTGCTGGTGGACTCTATTCTGCTTCATTTGTCTTTGTCCTTGAGCCAGTACCACAATAAAGTTATGAGGTTTTTGGTACTGAGGTCTCAGAAATTTTGTGTTATGTTTATTCTTAGGTATTTTATTTTTTGGTGCCATAGTAAATGGTTTAAATTTTTATTTTCTTTTTGTTGCTGCCATATAAAAATACAATTGATTTTTTGTATGTTGACTTTATGTTCAGAAACCTTAGTAAGTTCACTTACTAATTCTAATAATTTGTAAGTAGACCCTTTTGAATTTTCTACGTATATAATCATGACATTTGAAAATAATAATTATTTTATTTCTTTATTTCCATTTCTTTTGCATTATCTTATCTTTTATTTTATCTTATTCACTAGCTAGGACCTCCAGTACAATGTTAAATCAAAATAGTGATGGAAGGCATCGTTGTCTCATTCTGGATCTCAGGGAGAAAGTTTTCAGTATTTCCCCAATAACTATGCTGTTTGGTGATGTTTTTTATAGATGTACTTTCTCAGATTAAGGAAATCTAATTCTCAATTTTCTAAGAGGACTTTTTTTAAAATCATGAATTGATGTTAAATTTCATCAAATGCTTTCTCTACATCTAATAAGACAGTCTTTCTCAATCCGTTTATTCATTATCTACATCCTCTCCCCCCATACCCAGGAGTCTTTTAAACATTTTTTTCCTAATTTTTGCCCCTTTGTGAAATTTAAATAATATATCTGTTTGTGTACTGTTTGTATCTGTGCTTTGGACTTAGAATAGGATTTTTTCACTCCCCACAAACCAATTTTTATTCCCTTGAGAGTAATATCATCTTTATTGAGAATGCATATAATAAGATGATCATATGATTTTTTCTCATTTTTTGCCTATTAATGTGATAAATAGAATTAATTCAATTTTGAATGTTAAATCATGAGTGCCTTCCTAGAATAAACCCCACTTAGTCATGACTTATATATTTTTGCATTGGATTTGCTAATATTTTATTAAGGATTTTGCATCTATATTAATCAAAGAGATGGTCTAGAGGTTAGTTTTCCCATAATATCCATGTCAGCTTTTGGAATCAAGATTATGCTAGTCTCATAATAGTGTTAGAATATTTCCTTTTTTTATTATCTGGGAGAATTTATGTGAGATTGGTGTTATTCCTTAAATGTTTAGGAAAAGTAATCAAGAAAGCTGTCTGAGCTTGGAATTTACTTTGTAGGAAGAAGGTTTATAATAACAGATTCCTTTCCTTTAAGAGATGTATGACTGTCTTGATTTCCTATTTCTTCTTCTGTTGGCTTAAGGGATTTTTTTGTCCATTTTATGAAAATTGTCAAATTTATTTACATAAAGTTATTAATAATATCCTCATTATCTTTTTAATGTCTGTATAATCTGTAGATACTTTCCATTCGTATTATTAGTAGTCTGTGTTTTCCTTCTTTTTTTCTTGATTAGTTTTGTTAGGAGGTTATCAATTTTATTATTCTTTGAAAAGGACCAACCTATGGCTTTGTTGATTTTGCTAATGCACATTTATTTACTACATCATGAATTTCTGGCTTGTCTTTATTATTTCATTCCTTGTACTTTCCTAAGTTTGATTTCTTTCTTTATAGCTCTTTTGATGGCATCTAATATCACTAATTTTTTACCTTTCTGCATTTCCTATATATGCACATAAAGCCAAAATTTCCTCCAGGCATTGCTCAAGCTACTGCCCACAGGTTAGAAGACATTATCTCTTCTTTAGCATTCATTTAAGAAAATTTTCAAGTTTTGCTTTTAACTTTTGACATATAGGTTATTTATAAATATAGTATTTAATTTCCAGGCAGTTGGGAATTTTCTAGTGATCCCATATTATTGTTTTCTGGTTTAATACACTGCAGACAGGAACATACTCTGTCCTGTGAAAAAGAAACTTATTGAGGTTTTCTTCCTGGCCCAGCATGTAGTCAATTTTGATATGTGTTCCATGTGTACTTGACAAGAACGTGAATTCCGTTGTGGTTTGGTAAAGTGTTCTCTATGTGTTTATTAGGTCACATTTGTTAATTACCTTATTCAGATCTTCTCTATCTCTATATATCCTTTTTTCTCTTTTTTTGTGGTCTGCTTCTTCTGTCAGTTATCAAGAGAGGTGTGATAGTGAATTTGCCTATTTGTCATTTTAGTTCTGTCAGTATTTGCTTTATCACTTTTGGATAGTATTTTTAAGGTAAATTATTCCCCTCGCTTTTAGTTCAACCTTTCTATGTCCTTGTATTTAAAGTGTATCCCCGGTCAGCAGCATATAGCTGGTAAGACTCCGTCTGCATCTGGCTCACCCACTTCCTAGAATGGAGACCTACCCCTGCGCTGAGTCAGCAAGTACCCCAGGGCCGAAGAAGTTCTCAGCTCCCTTCTGGAAGGGCCTCTCTTCCCCGAACTTTCACTCTCTCTAGTCCTCTTTGTTTCTGCAGCTCTCCAGTGCTTTTATATATGGGACTTTTAAATTTATTCACCTTTTCTAGTTGGTTCTCAGCAGGTAGCCTGCTGAGGCCTACTCCATCCTACCTAGAGGTGGAGGTAGGACTATACTGATTTTATTTTGTTTACAATGTTCATAAACTTTTAAAAATTTTATTGAGGAATGGAGCCGGCCCCCACTTCTGTCAGCAAAAAATAAGTGGAGGAGTCTAGATTTTCACCAGCACATTGCTCCCTCCCCACGCTGGGCTTGTGTCAGAGGAAACCCAGGGCGGGAGCTGAGACTTTCAGCTTCTGATGATAACGAGTCCTCATCTCACTCTGCAGTGTCTGTGGAAGCCAAGTGGGGAAGCAAAGAGGTGCCCTTACAGTCCAGGGTGGTGTCAGTGTATCAGCATACATCTAGTGGGGAGCCTGAGCTCCCACCTCCACCCAGCAGTAACAAGGCACCCTTCTGCCCCTGGGCATCAATGGAGTCAAAGTGGGGAAACTGGACTTCCACCTCCACTGGGCAGTAAGGAGGCACTGGCAAAACAGAAGATCTAAATAACATCCAGAGTCTCAGAACACAATACCCAAAGTGTTCGGGATATAATAAAAAAATCACTTGTCAGGAAAATCTCAACTTGAATGAGGAAAGACAAGCAACAATGCTAATACTGAGATGACACAGAGGTTGAAATTATTTGATAAGCAAATTTATAAACAAAGTTTTAATTTTTAAATAATTATAGATTCACAGGAAGTTAGAAAAAAATATACAGTAGGTCATGAGCACCCTGTACCCCTAAAGATAGGATTTTGCATAACTATAGTACAATATCAAAACCATGCAATTGACCTTAGTACAACCCACAGAGTTTATTCAGATTTCATCAGCTGTATATGCGCTCATTTGTGTGCGTGTTCTGTGCAATTTTGTTACATGTGTAGCTTTGTGCAACTATCATCACAGTCAAGATCTAAAACTGTTGCTTCACCATAAGTCTCCCCTGGGCTACCGTTTTATGGCCACCTCTCCCCAGAAACCCTAACTCCTAGAAATCATGAATTTGTTTCCCATGCCTATAATTACATTAATTTAATATTATATGAAAGAATTTAATACACAGCTTTTGGAGATTTTTTTTTCACTCAGCATAATTCCTTCAAGATCTATCCTAGTTGTTGCATATATCAATAGTTCAGTCCTTTTTATTGTTGAATAGAATTCTATGGTATGGATGTACTAGTTTGTTTAACCACTCACCCATTGAAGGACCACTGAATTGTTTACAGTTTGGAATTATGATGAATAAATCTGCTGTGAATGTTCGTGTATAGATTTTTGTGTGAACATAAGTTTCCATTTCTCAGGGAAGACTGCAATTGATGGTTCATATGGTGGTTACATTTTTAGTTTTTAAAAAAATTGCCAAGGAGCTGGCCTGGTGGCATAGTGGTTGGGTTCATGGGCTCTGCTTCAGCAGCCCAGGGTTCACAAGTTGGGATCCCAGGCCTGGACCTAGCACTGCTCATCAAGCCATGCTGTGGCAGCATGCCCCATAAAGTGGAGGAGGATTGGCACAGATGTTAGCTCAATGACAGCCTTCCTCAAGTAAAAAGAGGAAGATTGGCAACAGGTGTTAGGTCAGGGCCAATCTTCCTCACTAAAAAAAAAAAAAAGAAAAACATTCCCAAACTGTTTTCCAGAGTGGATTACCATTTTACATTCTTACCAGCAACAAATGAGTGATCTAGTTTCTCCACATCTTCACCAGCATTTAATGTTACTACCATTTTTTAGTTAACCATCCTGGTAGGTATGAAGTGATAGCTCATTGTGATTTGAATTTGCATTTCTTTGATGGCTATTGATGTTGAGCATCTTTTCATGTGCTTATTTGCCATTTGTATATCCTCTTTGGTGAAAAATCTTTTCATGTCTTTTGCCTATGTTCTAATTCAATTGTTTGTTTGTTTGTTTGCTTTGCTGAGGGAGATTTGCCCTAAGCTAATACCCGTGCCAATCTTCCTCTATTTTTTAGTATGTGGGCCGCCAGCACAGCATGGACACTAACAGAGTCGTGTGAGTCCACTGCTAAGAGCAGAATCTGGGCCACCAAAGTAGAATGCACTGAACTTAACCACTAGGCCATGGGGCTGGCCTATGTTTGCTTTTTTAAATATTGAGTTTCAAGAGTTCTTTGTATATTCTGCATACAAGTACTTTGCCAAATATGTGATTTGCAAAAATTTTCTCTCAGTCTGTAGCTTGTATTTTCATCCTCTTAATCAGGTCTTTTACAAAGCAAACCTTTTAATTTTGATGAAGTCTAATTTCTCTATTTTTCCTTTTATAGATCACACTTTTGGTGTCAAGTCTAAGAATTCTTTCCCTACCCCAAGAACCTGAAGATTTTCTCCCATTTTTTTTCTCTAAAAGTTTACATTTTTACATTTTAAATTTTAGTCTGTGATTCATTGTGAGTTAATTTTCACATAGGTGTGATATTTGGGTTGAAGATCATTTCAATGTCCGCTTGTTCCAGCACCATTTGTTGAAAAGACATTCTTTCCTCCATTGAATTGCTTTTTTAACCTCTGTCAAAATAAGTGGGACACATTTGTTTGGATGTATTTCTGGGTTCTCTGTTTGGTTCCACTGATCTATGTGTCTGTCCCTTTGCCAATACTACACTGTCTTGACTACTGGAGCTCTTTGGTGAGCCTTAATATTGGGTAAAGTTATTCCTCCCACTGTATTCTTTTTCAAGGTTGTTTTAGCTATTCTAAGACCATACCTTTCCATAAAAATTTTAGAACAAGCTTATTGATGTCCACAAAAACAAAATTTGGAGGGGGTTTGATGGGAATTTTATTAAATCTAGAAATCAATTTGGAAAGAAACAACATCTTTACTAAGTTGGATCTTCCAATTCACAAACATGGGATTTACCTCCAGGTTTTAAGTCTTCCTTGATTTCATTCCTCAGCATTTTGTAAATTTCACCATACAGATACTGTATGTGTTTTCTTAAGTTTATAGGTCTTAAGTTTTTCATTTTGTTTGCAGTGATTATAAATGATATTGTGTTTTAAATTTGTTTCCCTATGTTCATTTTTAATGAATAGAAATCCAATTAATTCTTTGTGTGTTGATTTTTTTTATCCTGTAAACTGCTGAATCCATATGTTAGTTTTAGGAATTTTGTGGGGATTTCATAGATTCTTTAGTATTTTCTACATAGACAATAATGTCATCTGCAAATAAGGAGTTTTATTTCTTCCTTTTCAATCTGTAAGCATTTTATTTCTTTTTCTTGCCTGTTACAGTGGTTAGAACTTCCAATACCATGTTGTAGATAGTCAGAACAAGAGTGTTCAGAGAGGACATCCTCGCCATGATCACAATCTTAAGGGGAAAGCACTCTGTCTTTCCATTAACTGTGATGTTAGCTGTAGGCTTCTTTGTGGGTGCTCTTCATTAAGTTGAAGAAATTCCCCTCTATTACTAATTTGGAGACAGTTTTTATAATGAATGTTTGTTGGGTTTTCTCAAATGCTTTTTGTGCATTGACTGATATATCATATGATTTTTTTCTTAACCTGTTGATGTGGTAGATTACAGTAATTGATTTTCAAGTATTGATCTAGTCTCACATACCTGGAATAATCCCACTTGGTCATGATATATTATTTTTAAAAATACATTCCTTGATTTGATTTGCTAATATTCTGTTGAGGAATTTTGCACCTATGGTCATGGAAGATTTTGATATATAGTTGTATTTTCTTGTACTATCTTTAAGGTAATACTTGAGGTAATTTGAAGTAATTAATTGAGGTAATACTGGCCTCATATAATGAGTTCAGACGTGTTCTCTCCTTTCTATTTGCTGGAAGAGATTGTGTAAAATTGGTGTTAATCTTTTAAAATGTTTGGTAAAATTTCCCAGTTGAACTATCTGAGATAGTATATTTCTTTTCTGGGAGCTTTTTAGTTATAAATGTGGTGTATTCTACCAAACACTCAAAGATGATTTAATACCTATCCTTCTTAAACCCTTCCAAAAAATTGAAGAGGAAAGGATGCTTCCTAACTCATTTTATTAAGCCAAAATTGCCCTGATACCTAAACCAGACGAGGACAACACAAAAGGGGAAGATTACAAGCAAATATCACTGATGAACATAGATGCAAAATTCCTCAACAAAATATAGCAAACTGATTACAACGGTAACTTAACAGGATCATACACCATGATCAAGGGGATTTATTTCAGGGATGCAAGGCTGGCTCAACATTCACAAATCAGTCAATGTCATACACCACATTAACAAAATGAAGAATAAAATTTGTATGATCATCTTAGGATTTGACAAGATTTAGCATCCATTTTTAATAAAACTCTCAATGAAATGGGTATAGAAGGAAATACCTCAACATAATAAAGGCCATATGTGACAAACTCACAGCTAACAACGTACTCAATGGTGAAAAACTGAAAGCTATCCCTCTAAGAACAGGAATAAGATAAGGATGCCCACTCTCACCACTCTTATTCAACATAGTATTAGAAGTCATAGCCAGAGCTATTAGGCAATAAAAATAAATAAAAGTTATCCAGATTGGAAAGGAAGAAGTAAAACTGTCACTATTTGCAGATGACATGATTTTATATGTAGAAAATCCTAAGGAATCTACCAAAAAACTATTAGAAATAATAAACAAATACAGTAAAGTTGTAGGGGATGAATCAACATACAAACATCACTTGATTTTCTATACACAACAAAATAGCAGAAAGAGAAATCAAGAATACAGTCCAAATTTACAATCACAACAAAAAGAATAAAATACAGAGTGACGTCAGCATCATGGCAGAGTGAGCTCTCCCAGTAAACTCTCCTCCCAAAGATACAATGAAAAGCACATACATATACCAACAGAGGAAACCCATACAACACAAAAGACGTCTGAGAGACCAACACAGCCACACGTTGCAAGTTGGAGGTGCTGGAGCCCCTCCGAGGTACTGGATTGAGGCAAGAGAGAGCTTCTCTTCCTTACAGAAGGACAGTGACCTAGGGATTACATGAAGCCACAGGGAGGAAAGTGCAGAGGGAGTGGTGGCCCTCCAAGGGAACACCATAGATCCCTGAAGTCCCTCACAGCCCAAAGGAAAGCCTCTCACAGAGGGGACTAACTATCATGGGAGTGTCTTCACCAAGCCAACACCTCAGGAGACCAGATAGAAAGGGCAGGAGAAGCCTCCCAGATGGTGCAGGAGAGGAAAGCACCCCCTCACCCTGACCTACTGCCCTAGAGCCACAGCCCAGCAACTTGGAGCTGTCCCAAGGTTCATAGTGGGCTCAGAATATACTCTCTTGACCCCCACCTAGAGGCGAAAGGTGGAAGTAGCAATCAAATACTATCACAATGCAGAAGCACAAATCTACACCATCTAGTAGTATGAAAAAATATATTAAATCTTCAGACCAGAAGGAAAATGACAAGTACTCATAAATCAATCCTGAAGACACACAAATATATAACCTATAGATAATTCAAAATAGCTATCATTAAAAAACTCATGGAGTTAAAAGAGAATACAGATAGCCAATACAAGTTCAGGGGTTACTTCACAAAAGAGATGGAAACTATAAAGAAGACCCAAGCAGAAATATCGGAGATGAAAAACACAATGGTTGAGATAAAGCAGAATATAGAGTCCCTGAACAGTAGAGCAGATATCATCAAGGAACAAACCAGCATGATTGAGGATAGACATTTTGGAAATGCTTCAGATGGAGGAGGAGAAAGAACTAAGACTAAAAAGAAATGGAGAAAGTCTCCAAGAACTATCCAACTCAATTAGGAAATGCAACATAAGGATTATAGGTATTCAAGAGGGAGAAGACAAGGAGAATGGAGTATAAAGCTTGTTCAAAGAAATAATAGCAGAGAACTTCCCAAACCTAGGGATACAGATGGAAATTCACATGAAGGACGCCACAAGATCTCCTAACTTTGTCAAGGCATACATACCTACGGCAAGACATATAGTAGTGAAGCTGGCAAAAGACCATGACAAAGAAAAAATACTAAGGGTGGCAAGGCAAAAGAAAGTAATTTATGAAGGAACCCCTATCAGGCTTTCAGTGGATTTCTCAGCAGAAACCTTATAGGCTGGAGAGAGTGGAATGACGTATTCAAATCTTTGAAAGACAAAAACTTTCAGCCGAGAATACTCTATCCAGTGAAAATATCCTTCAGATATGATGGAGAAATAAAAACAATCCTAGATGAACAAAAGCTAAGGGAGTTCATCGCCAGAAGACCACCCCTACAAGAAATCCTCAAGAAGGCCATCATACCCGAAAAAAAAAGAAGAAGAAAGGGGTTACAAAGCCCTGAATAAGGAGATAAATCAGTAGACAAAATCAGAAAATTGGAGCTATCCAGCAGAACAGGTTAGAAAAAATAATCATGTAAACCATTAGAGATAAAGGGAAGGAAAACACCAAAAACAAAGACACCCTTGTCATTTTAACCACAAACTCACTACACAAGATGGAAAAAGATGTGACAAAACAACTTAGGAGGGGAAGGGGAAAGGGACTGAATCAGCTTAGTCTAAGGAAATAAGAGGTCATCAGAAAAGGGACTATCTCATCTACAAGATTTTGCATACAAACTTTGCAGTAACCACTAAACAAAAAAGCAGATCAGAGTCACAAATAATAAATAAGGATAAAAGTAAGAAATCCAGCATAAAAAACTACCTAACCAAATTGATAGTCCAAAATACACGAGATGAGAAATAAAGGAAATGCAGGAGAACCAGAAAATGAATGATAAAATGGCAGTCCTAAGTCCTCATATATCAATAATCACTCAATGTAAATGGCTTGAACTCTTAAATAAAAAGACACAAAGTGGCAAGGTGGATTAAAGAACAAGACTCAAGAATATGCTGCCTCCAGGAAACATATCTCCAATGAGAAACACAGGCTCAGAGTGACGAGACAGAAGATGATACTCCAAGCTATTGGCAAACAAAAGAAAGCAGGTGTTGCCATACTTATATCAGACAAAGAAGACTTCAAGATAAAAAAGACAATGAAAGACAAAGAGGGGCAGTATATAATGATCAAAGGGACACTCCATCAAGAAGATGTAACACTTATAAATATCTATGCACTCAACACAGGAGCACCAAAGTACAGAAAGCAACTATTAACAAACCTAAAGGGAAACAATAACAACAACATGATAATAGTAGGGGAATTCAACACTCCACTCACATGAATGGATAGATCATCCAGACAAAAAGTCAACAAGAAAACAGTGGAACCTAATGAAAAGCTGGACCAGATGGACTTAATAGATATATATAGAACACTCTATCCAAAAACAGCAGAATACAGATTCTTCTCAAGTGCACATGGAATGTTCTCAAGGATGGACCATATGTTGGGAAACAAGGCAAGCCTCAATACATTTAAGAAGATTGAAATAATAAGAAGCATCTTTTCTGACCACAATGCTATGAAACTAGAAATTAACTACAGGAAAAAAGCTGAGAAAGAGACAAAGACGTCAAGACTAAACAACATACTACTGAACAACCAATGGATCATTGAAGAAATTAAAGAAGAAATCAAAAAATATCTGGAGACAAATGAAAATGAAAACATCCCATACCAACTCATGTGGGATGAAGCAATGTGGTTCTAAGAGGGAAATTCATCGCAGTACAGGCTCACCTTAACAAACAAGAAAAGTCCCAAATAAGCAATCTCAAACTACACCTAACTTAATTAGAAAAATTCATTAGAATTAGAATTAGAATTAGAAAAAGAAGAACAAACAAAGCCCAAAGTCAGCAGAAGGAGGGAAATAAGAAAAATCACAGCTGAAAGATATGCAATGAAACAAACAAACAAAAAAAGACAGTAGAAAGGATCAATGAAACAGCTGGTTCTTTGAGAAGATAAACAAAATTGACAATGCCTAGCCGGACTTACAAGGAAGAAAAGAGAAAAAGTTCAGGTAAATAAAATTAGAAATGAAAGAGGAGAAATTACAATGGATACCACAGAAATACAAATGATGATAAGAGAATACTATGAAAAGCTATATGCCAGCAAATTGGACAATCTAGAAGAAATGAATAGATTCTTAGACTCTTACAACCTCCCAAAGCTGAATCAAGAAGAAATAGATAATCTGAATAGATCAATCACAACCAAAGAGGTTGAAATAGTAATCAAAAACACCCCCCCCACCACCAAAAAAAGTCTCACAAGTAAAGATATTGAAACACTACTCAAAAATATCCTAAAAATCAAAAGTCCAGGACCAAATGGCTTCCCTGGTGAATTTTACCAAACATTCAAAGAGGACTTAATAAGTTGCATTTCTATACTCCAGTAATGAACTAACAGAAAGAGAACTCAAGAATACAAACCTATTCATAATTGTAAAGAATGAATAAAATATCTAGGAATAAATTTAACCAAGGTAGTAGAAGACCTATACAATGAAAACTATAAGATATTCTTGAGAGAAATCGATGATGACATAAATAAATGCAAAGGTATTCCATGCACATGGATCAGAAGAATAAACATAGTTAAAAAGTCCATGCTACTCAAAGCAATCTACAGCATCGATACAATCCCAATCAGAATCCCAATGACTTTCTTCACAGAAATAGAAAAAAGAATCCTAAAATTCATGTGGGGCTCAAAAGACACCGAATAGCTAAATCAATCCTGAGAAAAAAGAACAAAGCTGGAGGCATCACAAGCCCTGACTTCAAAATGTACTACAAACCTATAGTAATCAAAACAGCATAGTTCTGGTACAGAAATAGGCACATAGATCAATGGAACAGAATTGAAAGCCCAGAAACAAAACCACATATCTAAGCACAGCTAATCTTTGACAAAGGGGCTAAGAACATACAGTGGAGAAAAGATAGTCTCTTCAATAAATGGTGTTGGGAGAAGTGGGCAGCCACATGCAAAAGAATGAAAGCAGGCCACTATCTGATGCCATACACAAAAATTAACTCCAAATGGATCAAAGACTTGAAGGTAAGAACTGAAACCATAAAACTTCTGGGAGAAAATATAGGTAGGACATTCTTTGACATAGATCTTAACAGGATCTTTTCAAATACCACATCTTCTCGGACAAGGGAAACAAGAGGATAAATAAACAAGTGGGACTTCATCAGACTAAGGAGCATCTGAAAGGCAAAGGAAACCAGGATCAAAACAACAAGACAACCCACCAACTGGGTGAAAATAATTGCAAATCGTATATCCAACAAGGGGTTAATCTCCATTATACATAAAGAACTCACACAACTGAACAACAAAAAAGCAAATAACCCAATCAAAAAGTGGGTAGAGGATATGCACAGACATTTCTCCAAAGAAGAAATACAGATGGAAAATAGGCACATGCAAAGATGTTCAACATCATTGACTATGAGGGAAATGCAAATCAAAACTACCCTAAGATACCACCTTACATCCATTAAAATGGCTATAATCACTAAGACAAAAAATAACAAATGTTGGGGAGGATGTAGAGAAGAGGGAACTCTCATAGACGGCTGGTAGGAATGTGAATAGGTGCAGCAACTATGGAAAACAGCATGGAGATTTTGCAAAAAAACTGAAAATAGAAATACCATAGGACCCAACTATTGCACTACTGGATATCTATCCAAAGACCATGAAATCAACAATTCAAAGTGACTTATGCACCCCTATGTACATTCCAGCATTATTCACAATAGCCAAGACACGGAAGCAACCCAAGTGCCCATCAACCAATGGCTTGGTAAAGAAGATGTGCTATATATATACAGTGGAATCCTACTCAGCTATAAGAAAGACAACATCGTCCCATTTGCAACAACATCAATGGATTTGGAGTTATTATGTTGAGTGAAATAAGCCAGACAAAGAAAAATAAACACTAACCACCAAAGTGGGTCTTCTACTCACCACAAGACAAACCAAGAGTCAGGGAGCAAGGTGGTAAGAGAGAAAGGGTCTTTTTATTACAGCTTACCAGCAAGGGGGAAGATGGTGGACCTGTGTCCTAAAGAACCATCTTAAAACTACAGAATTTTGAAGCATGTTTATACAGTTAATGGGCTGAAAAAGGGGGGTCTTTGGATGTTGACCATCCGGAGTTGTAGTCCTTGAGACTATAGAGTAGCCCTTTCTCTCTTCACTGGCAACAGATATCAGCAGAGGTTTTTTCCCAAAGGTCGTTACATCCCTGGATAAGTTTATTGTTATTATTTATTGTTTATTTTATTGCTTATTTTGGGTATTACTTTATACATACATAATATAATACATAAATAATAAACAATAAACAATAAAACAGGAACAAGAAAGAATTGTCCAAATTTCTCTTTATAAACTCAGCACACTACTTATACAAAAAGCATTAAGAACACAAAATAGAAGACTGTAGAAAAATACTTTTATGAAAATCCATGCTAAAATCTTAAACAAAATATTAGCAAAAAAAAATCTCTCAGTAAATTAAAAAAACAACACACTCTGACCAAGAGGAGTTGGCCCTCTGAATGCCAGATTAGTCGAAGAGGAAGAAACTGGTATTATCAGATCAACAGAGCAAAGAGCAACAACTAGATTGGCACCCCAAGAAATGCAATTCAACACCCAGTACTGATGTTTTTCAATTAAAAAAAAGTCTTACAAAGAGCTGAAAATCTGTTAAAAACATGAGTGGAATGTCAGATTCCACAACTAACGTACAAAAATCAGTAGCTTTTCTAAATATTAAACAATAAAAGAAAATATAAAGGCAGTAAAAATCTTATTTACAATAATAAGAAGATACCTCACCTCAGTATAAAGGAAATGTTCAGGGTCTATAGGAACAAAATCTCCCAATTGTACTGAGAGACATAAAAGAGGATTTAACTAAACAGGAACACACAGCTTAGTCTTGGATAGGAAGATTTAAAATGGTAATTTGTAAACTCCCCTAAATTAATCATAAATTCAAAGGAATCTTAAAATAGCATACCATCAGGATTTGCAGGGGGAATCTGACAAAAGAAATGTGGAATCCATCCAGTTTCTAGTTTGTAATAAAATTAATATTGAGAATAAAACAAACAAAAATAAAAATGTGAGATGGGCCAATGAAATTTGGAAATAACAATAAAGATGGGTCACTGACCAAGCCATCTTAAAATCTATTATAAAGTTATACAAATTAAAACAATTGGGTATAGGACAAGCACTTTGGTGGAACAGAATGAAAGTTCCAATAGGGATGAGAGACACAAAATACATATGGGAATTTAAGGGTGACATTTCAAACACAAGAAAAAAGAGAGAGCATTCAGCAAATGCCTTGAGACAATCAGCAATCTATTAAAAAAGAAAAAAGAAAAAAGAATCTCTCCCTACCTTGCCTCTTACACCAAAATAAATACCAGACAGAGCAAAGAATCAAGGAATCCATATAAGTTGTGAAAAGAAACGTGAATGGTGTTGATACCAGTCTTGATATCAGTCCTGCTACATCAAACCCAGCATATATGGGTTAAAACCAAAAGCACTCCTTCCCTTTGCCTGCTTACTCTTCAGCTTCCTGGTACCGGAATCCTCTCTCCACCACGAGGCAGACAACCAAGGCTATCTACCTATGGATTCCCTTACCTCACCATCCCCCTGCCTACAAGCAGCCTCACAAGGCCAAACGCAGGCTGGTGGGGAAGCGCCGATCAGCAAGGCCATAGGCCCCCGTAGGGGAGGAAGACATTTCCTCTTCCCAAATGTGGGTTCGTCTGGCTGGAGAACGAATTAAATTAACATGAGACAGAATAGCAAGAGAAAATTAAACAAAGCTTTATGAGGAACCATGGCCCAGGGCCTTTCTTCCCGAAGGAAGAAAGGGCACCAAAGAAGTGGGGTGCACATAGTGGTTATATACCCCCAAACAGGGTGTTTCACATGTGATTGAAAAGTCCCTCCCACAATAGTCTCAAGATTGCCCTGTTGGCACAGTGCTTGATGGACACAGCAGGTAGTGGTCTGCTATCTCGGTGGGCGTAGCAGGAGGCAAGTCTACCATCTGGAGCTGGGTGGTCACAGGTGAGCGCAGCAATCAGTTCCTTCCCTAAGGAAAGATGCTTAATCCTTAAAGAAATGCCAAAGTTGGGAGGGGGAGGGAAGTCAGTTACAGGAGGTTACCAGACAAGCACAATAAAATGCAGATTTAAGTCCTTGCCTTTGGCATTGATTAAGAGTTTTTGCAGAGAAGGTCATCTCCTTTCTTCTTCCTGGTACAGAGAGGGAGGCACCTTTACAGATAGAGATTTACCTTACAAATGTAAATGTGTCCTAACAAAGGGCAAGTTCCATTCCTCAGAGCCTCCTTCCCTGTCCCAGTTTATCAAAAGCAATCAGCCTCAAATAATCCTGATGCCAAAGAGACATATCTTGGGGTGGCCAATTCCAGGTCCCCACACCCCCCACCTCCCTACAAATAGCCACATTCCTTGAAACCTTTAAAATCCCTTGCCTCCCATCTTTTTGGGAGATGAGACAAATTTGAGGGCTCACTCTCGTCACCCAGCTGATGTCACTCGAAATAAAAACCCTTTCCTTGCCATAAGCCTGGCATTCCAGCTTTTATTTGGCCCCTCTTGTGTGGCAGGTAAAGAACCTACATTTGTAGCCGGTAACAGTTTTGTGTATAATTTTGTTTAGGGAAGACTTTCCAAGCAGGAAGCAGACTCCAGAGACTGCTAAGGAAAAGTTTGAAATATTTTACTGGAGAAAAAAATTAAAATTCATGTTTGTCTCCTCTCACCCCAAACACTACATATGAAGTCATAAGACCAAAGGCAAACTGGGAAAATTTTATGTTACATATAATAGAAAAGAAGCCAATCTCCTTAATTTAGAGTGAGGTTGCAGACACCTATCAGGAAAAGAATACTAAGCCAACAGAAAAGTGAGTAAGCAAATAAAAGAAACGCAAATGCTTCATCTCCTCCCATTGAAGAGATGCACATCGGAGCAACAATAAGACGTTAAAACTTTAGATTGGCAAAAAGGTCAAAGGTTGATGATTCCCATTTCAGAGAAACAGCTACTCTCAACACTGTCAGCAGAACTTAAATTTGTACAACTTTTTTGGAAGGCAATTTGTATCCATTAAAATGAAAACTGCATGTGCCTTTTGACCCAGAATCCCACTAGTAGACATTTACCCTGCGGTAATTAAGAACAATAAGAAGAATTAACACCTATTGAATGCTTCCTATATGAAGGTGGGATAAAACATGCCTCATGAGAATCGTTTCATCTAATCCTCAAAATGGCATAACACAAAGGTTCTGGGCCCTTTTAACAGATGAGTAAACAGAAGGTGAGGAGATCAAGAGACTCGCCCAAAGTTACACAGTAAGTAACAGAGTAGGGATTTTAACCCAGGCAGCCTGGGTTAGGTACTTCCTCCAAGGGTGTTCATCGCAGTATTGTAAGAGCTAAAAGCTAGAAACAATTCAAGAGTGCAACAATGCGAGACTTGTTAAATACTTGCTAAATTTCTAAGGATTACTGGGCAGCTCTTACAGAAATGAAGTAGATTTCTATATGCTGATATGGAAAGATCTCTACAAGGCGTTGATGAGAAAAAAGCAAGGAACAAAACAACATGTGGACTCAGAGTGCCGATTTTTGCATTTAAAAAGCATAATGTAGGGCCGGCCCATCGTGGAGTGGGTAAGCTCCCACTTCTGCTTCAGCGGCCCGGGTTCGCAGGTTTGGATCCTGGTGTGGACCTACGCACTGCTCATCAAGCCATGCTGAGCCAGCATCCCACATACAAAATAGAGGAAGATTGGCAACAGATGTTAGCTCAGGGCCAATCTTCCTCACCAGAAAAAAAAATATATTGTATAGTGTATAGCCTATATGGATGGAACCTTAGTGCAAATTAGCCTCTGGGTGGTCACAGTTCTAAGGCACACACAGCAGGCGCTTCTATGATGCTTCTATGTTCATTATCCCCTCATCCGGGCACGTTAGAGCAGAGGTAACCCAGGTATATACTGAGAACCCAAACCACCTACCCTAACAGCTCACTGTTCCCGTTAACATGACTACTCCATTGTCTTCAGTAGCATAACTTTATTATTCCAGAAGATAACTGTACTTATCATTTTAGAACCTTCTCACAAGACTCATCAGCTCTTCAATGAAAAGCTTCAACAGATAGTTTACTGCATAAGAAACTCTTTGAACCCCTCACCTCAAAATCTCTGTGGGGCTGTCTTCACTGGTGCTAAACTGTTACATCATGATCCTTAGCCGATCCTAATCGAGTCTTGGCACTGAAGCACCGATAAGCCAAACTTCAGATTCTCAGGACAATTCGACCTTGCCCTTTCCCTGCTGGATGATGCCAAGTCTCTCTGGGTGCTTTGTCTTACTGCCATGAGCAATTCGCTCAGGTCTGTCTTAGCAACAGGCTGTGTTGGGGATGTCTGGGGAGCCAGCATTCCACAACAGATTCAGGCTAAAATAGGCACAAGAATGTTTCTGGATGGAATCACAATGAATGTTAGACGTGTTTCCCTTTGGGAGAAAGACTATACAGAGAGCTTTTCAGTTTTCATTTGATACATTTTTACATTATTTTTGCATTATTAGAATGTTGTAACTATGCACAGGTATTACTTTTATTATCATTATTTTAAATGCTGATACGGATTAGCTGGTAGTGAGATTATGAGCTTTTATGTATATTTTAAAGAGATTTTGGGAATTGAAAGCTTTGATAAAAAAGAGGCTGTGGTCAATAACATCAGCTGTCTCAGGAAGGTAAGGACTTCAAACTAGCTAGCTTTTTCTTTTTCATTCTAACAACTTAAAAATATTATAATATACATACAGAAAAGCATACAAATAATAAGTTCAATGATTTATCACAAACAGAACACACTCATGCAACCATCACCCGGATCAAGAAGCAGAATGCCCCTAGTACCCCGAAGCCACCTCGGGCCCCATGCAGCCACAGGCCCTCCCTTCTCGAAAGGTAACCACTACCCTGACTTTTACTATCATAAATTGGTTTTGTCTGTTTTTGAACTTTATAAACAATGGAAACATAAAGTATGCATTCATTTTCCATTAGATTCTTCTACAAAACATCAAGATTGTAAGACAAAGCCACATTGTTGCAAATACCAGTTTGTTCATTTTCGTTGCTACATAGTATCCCATAGTGTAAATATGCCACAAATTACTTACCCATCCTACTGTTGATGGATATTTGGGAAGTGTCCTGTTTGGGCTATCAGAAACATTGCTGATATGAACATTCACATGCACTATTTCGGCATTTGTGTAAATGCTTTCAGATACGTACCTGGGAGTGAAACTGCTACGTTATAATACGTGCATATATTCAATTTTAGGAAATGATGACACAGCGTGGCTATAACTATTTTCACTCCTCCCACAGTGTGTGAGTTCCAATTGTTCCATGTGATTGCCATTTGGAACTATCAGTCCTTCTAATGGTTAATGAGATTGAGCATCTTTTCATATGTTTTTTTGACATTTAGATATGGCATTTTGTAGTGTCTGGTTAAGTGCCTTGCTCATTTTTTTATTGGGTTGTCAGTTTGGGGGGTTTATTTTTGGTAGGAGTTCTGTATATATTCCGGATATGAACCCCTTGTTAGTTCTAAGTGTTGCAAATATTTTCTCCCACTCTATGACTTGCTTTTTCATTCTCTTAATGGTCTGTTTAGAAATAGAAGTTCTTTATTTTCATTTAATCTGATTCATTAATATTTTCCTTAATAGATAATGCTTTATGTATTGTTTGTTTAAGAACTCTTTGTCCAGCTTAAGGCCATGAAGATGCCCTCTCAAAGCTTTATTATTTTACCTTTCATACTTAGAAGTACAAAAAACCTGGAATTTATTTTGTGTATGGTGTTAAGTAGGGGTCAAGTTTAATTTTTATCCTTAAGGATATGCAACCATCCATATATGCATGAGTTTGCTCCTGGACTTCATATGATTTCAATGTCCTATTTGTCTAACCCTGTACTGATTTCACACTGCTTTACAATAAGTCTTGGTATTTAGTAGAATGAGTTCTCCCACTTCATTCCTTTTAAGCCTCTCTTGGCCAGACTTGTTCCTTGGCATTTCTGTATAAACTTACACACACATGCACACACTTACATGCAAACACATACACAATGTGTGTTGGGATTTTTTTGCATTTACACTTGCAACAACACTTTTTATTTCTTCCTTTTGAGCCTCACAATTTTTCTTTCTTGAAATATTACATTGACAAAAATGAAAAATACAATGTAGAATATGCTCAGGATGATGAGCATCCTTGAACATAATGAACATACCTGCTTCAGTCATAATCCCGGGGGGCAAGCTTTCCATATTTCACCAGTATAGCGTTATATGATGCTGGCTTTATGCTTTTTGAAGATGCTATTTATCAGATTAAGGCGGTTCCTTCCTACTTTTCTGTGAGTTTTTCCTTTTTTAATAAATGAATGTTGAATTTTATCCAAGGCGTTTGAAGATACGGCTTCTTCCTTTATTCTTTTAAAATGGTGAACATTGACTTTTAAATAGTAAATCAACCATGCATTCCTGAAATAATCCCACCCTGTCTGTCACGCACTACCTCTTGACATGTTGCTGAGTTCAGTTTGCTTTCATTTAGGAATTTTGCCTCTATGTTCATGAATGACTTAGTCTACAGTTGTTGGGGTTTTTTCTCCTAAAATTCTTGTCAGATTTTAGCATCAAGATTACACTAGCCTTATAAAACAAGCATGGAAGTGTTTCTTCCTTTTGTCTCCAGAAAAGTTTGTGTAATACTTGTGTTAATTCTTCCTTAAATATTGGAAGAATTCACTGGATAAGTTATCCGGGTCTAAAGATTCTTTTTGTTGGGGGCAGATTTAAAATTTCAGATTTCATTTTGTTTTGTATAGAAGACTCTTTAGATATCTATTTCTTCCTGTGCGCATTTTGACAAGTTGTATTTTTCTGGGGACGTAAACATTTTATTTACATCTTTAAATTTATTGACATAAAGTTGCTGATAATATTCTTGTATCATCTGTTCAATGTTGGCTTGAGCTATAGTGACAGATCCTTTCATTCCTAATATTGGTTGTGTCTTTCTTGATCAATCTTGCTAGGATTTTATAAACTTTTCTTTTAAAGAACCAACTTTTGCTTTTTTGATACTCTATGATACGTTTCCTATCTTATTAATTTCCTTTCTTACTTTTTTTGAGACATTTAGATCATTGATTTTCATAAGCCTTTTTCTTACAAAAGCTTTTAATATTATAAATTTTCATAATAATTTAAATTTGTCATTGGTTGAATCTTATATACATTTTGTTACTTTTATTATAATTCAGTTTAAAATGTTTTATTATCATTGTGATTTTTTCTTTGCTGTAAACCTTATTTAGAAGTGCATTGCTTAACTTAAAAATATGTGGTGATTTTTCTATTTATCTTGTTGTTTTAGATTTCTAGCTTAATTTCACTGTGATCAGTGATCATAATCTATATGATTGCAAACCTTTGACATGTTTTGGGATTTGCTTTAAGGTCTATCATCTGGTCAATTTGGGTAAATGTTCCATGTGCACTTGAAATGTTCCTCCACGTGTATCCTGCAATTGTTGGGTACAGTGTTCTGTATATGTCAAAAAGGTCAATTTTGTTCATTTCGTTGTTCAAATCCTCTATGTCCTTATTGCTTTTTGGTCTGCTTGTTCTATCAGATATGAAAGGTGTGCTGAAACCACTCAAACACGATTATGATTTTGTTACTCCTTTTAACTCTGTAAAATTTTTTGTTACATTTTTAAAAGCTATATTCTTCAGTGTAATCAGATGTACATTTCTTATATATCCTGGTGGATCCATCCCTTTCATTGTTAGGAAACACTCCTCTTCATGCCCACCAGTCCCTCTTGCCTGGGTCTGACATTGGAGGAGCCACGTCAGGTTTTTGGGGAGAGAGTTTGCATGGTACACTTTTCTCTGTCCTTTTACTTTCAACATTTCTTTTTCCTTATGTTTACAGTGTATCTCTTATAAGCAGCATATAGTTGGGATTTTTAAAAATCCAATCTGGTACTCTTTGTTTTCACATTGGATGTAACGACTAATAAATTTGGGTTTAAAGTTACCATTGTATGCACCATTGTAAAACTCCCACAATGTTTTCTATTTTTCTTGCCTGTTCTCATGTTTCCTTTTCTCTTTTGTTATTTTATCGGGATTTATTTTGGATTAAATATTCTATATCACTGCATTTTCCCATCTATTAGTGTATGAAACTGCTAGTAGGAATACAAGCAGGTGGGGTCACACAGAATCCTGACAGTTCTTCAGATGCACCGGGACTCAGTGAAAATGCGGATTTCTGTTTCTCACACCAGAAATACTAAATCAAAATGTGGGGCAGGCAACAGGCCAGGTGTGTTTGAAGCTCCACAGGTAATTCTGATGGACAGCCAGTGGAACATCAATCTCGACCCCACTTCTTCCTCTACCTTTGAAGGGTACAGAAAAGATGGCTGAGAAAAGACTTTTAAGATTGGTCCCCTTTCCTAGTACTTCAACAGTGCCTTGTGTCACAGGGCCCAGATGCCATGACCTGGGTAGACTCCAGCCCATAGGTATCTGTGTGTCTACACTGGCCATAACCAAGAGGCTCAGCCCAATCAGGCATCTGGTACCCAAGACCAGCTGCCCTAATGCCCTAACTTGGCTTTGTTCTCCTTGCTATTCCCTCTGATTCCTGGCAGGATGTTTATAGAGGACTGCCAAATCTTTGTGTCCACTACTTGATGAGACCAGTGATGATCTCCAAGAAGCCAAGAAATGTGTGTGCTGCATCTACTCAGTCAGCACGCATGCTGGCTGCTGTCTTGGTTTTATTGTAGGCCATCACCGTTACGATAATATTGGTGGCACACCGGACTGCATTTATATGAAGTCATCTGGTATAGAGCCCTTATTTCCTGTAGAAAGAGAAGTTATCTTAAAAAGTAACCACAAAAGCCCTAAAGGATGTTACAAAAATGCATATCTACGCTTAAGAGGTAGCCTAGGGCTCCACCTGTATCAGAGAGAGTTGAAATGGGCACAACACAATTTTATCTTCAATGTTCAAATAAGAAATAAAGAACTGGAGGATAGAGCAGCAAAGAAACAATTTTTTACCTTAAGCAAGAAGATATTTGGTAAGACCAAAAGATATCAAGGAAAAAATAGTCTGTAAACTGGAAACATAAAAAATATTATCTTAGTGTGATCTTCTTCCACCAAAATAATAATAACATAATATTAACAAGAGTTCAACAGCTAAGCCCCCAGATGAGTGGAGGCACTTGAGATTTATCACATAACATTATACATATAGTACATGTATTACTCTGCTCATAAAAGCAAATATTAGGCAGAGAAAACTCGACACACATTTTTCTATTTGTTCTAACGATTCCTCAAAAACAGATTTTGTTGAGTGAAGAATTCTCAAGGGTTTTTGGTTTTGGTTTTGGTTGAGCCTGAAAGTTTTCAAAACAGCTTTTTATTAAAAAACAAAAAACACTGACACCGTTTCTATGTACAGTGCCTTTCTCGCTCCAGGGCCATGGCCGCCCGGAGGGGAGCCTGTGCGGATGCTCTAGCAGTCCACAGACCCAGCTCCCACCTGGCATTATAATACAGGCCCCAAGCAAAACAGGATGAAGGTTCAAATGTGACCAAAAAAAATGTGAGGGGCTGGGGTGGGGAAGGGAGGCTGCATATCTGCTCGGGCTCCTTCTCTGCAAGGCTCTGCCTCCCTTCTGCAGGCAGAAATGGAAGAAGTCTCTGCGGTCCGCCCCACACACTGGGCTCAGGAGTGTGCCCCCTTTGGGGGCCAAGAGTGCTACTGACCTGCCAGTCCCTGTCCTCCTCAGGTGGGCCCGGGAGCTGTCACTGACTCTAGCACCTGCCCTTGGACATTGCTCAGGGCAATTCTCCAGCCTTTTACTGCTGTGTTTCACTGTGAGGCAGTCTGGTTGGGTTGGGTAGCAGAGATGGACAGCGTAGCCTCCTCTCTCTGCTCCAAGGCTTCCTGTGTTCAGGAGCTCAGATGCAGGGCAGCCCCAGAGGCTCCGGCTCCCGGGGTGCTAACGGCTCAGGCAGCAACCTGACCTGGTCCACTTCCCCAGGAGAGGCGCCAGGGGGACCCAACAGCCACTGAAGCTCAGGGAGAGGCTCAGGGCAGCAGCAGGGAAAAGTGAGGGCCCAGCAAAAGTCAGGAAGGAATAGGGCCCAAACTCCCTCCCCTGGGCCATGGGGCCTGAGGGAAAATTCCAGGAATTTGAGAATTACCCTTGGGTGGCTAACAAATAAATAGTTAACAAATAAAAGGGAAACAATCGTCTGGGTATTTGCATTTCCAGGTATCTCTAGACACATTTAAAAGGAATTTTCTTAAGATCATTCAGGCCCATTCAGTGCACGTTTAGCCATGTTTCTCTCTCCCCCACAGAGCTGGACTCACAGTGAAAGACGGCCAGGTAACAAGAACACTGTGGTTGGTGGCCTGCACTGTCACTTCTACCATGGGGTCCTCCCTCTGACCTCGTGAGGTAGGCAGGGCAGGGAGCACTCTCTCACTGGAGAGATGGAGCACCAAGGCTTGGAAGGTTTAAAAACTGCCCATGGCAGGAAGCGGCCTGTGAGCCCTGGAAGCCCAGCTCCTGGTTTGGTCCCTCTGCCACTGTCCCATTGCCACCTCTCGCTCATTCGTGGGAGATGAGCGCTCTCTGTGGCCCAATACACCTAGAAAAAGTGGGTCAACTTAGCACTTCTCAAACCATCCTGAGGACAGGCAAGGTGGGAAGGAAAAAAGCCTGCAATGAAGTGAGCTCCTGAAAAAGCCCAAAGTCTCAAATGCATGAATGAACACAATCAGAACTAAAACGGTTCTCTGGAGAAATCTTGAAATCTCTGTCCAGTCTGAGTCCTGACTGCAGTAAAATCCTCGGGGACGTGTACACTTAACATTTTAACACAAGTTAACAATATTTTGTTACATACATCTTGCGGGGGGCAAAAAGAAGGTGGTGGTTAGAAAAAGGGAAGGGCAGAATCTGGGGCCCCTGGGGTCCTGTAGGCCACAGAGATGGGGGGAGCACTTCCAGCTTCCAGCAGCCCTTGCAGCTCACTGTGCCCCAGGAGCTACTGGGTTTCAAGTTAATGGCCACGCTGACCATTGGGAATGAGGTGCCTGTCAGCCCCAAGGCCATTCTTCAAACAGTCGCTCTCTTTGTCTTTGGTACCCTCTTCCTTCTCCTCCTCCTCTTCCTCTTCCTCTTCCTCCTCTTCCTCATCATCACTCCTCACATCCTGTGTGCTCTAGACAAAGGAAAGAATGGGCTGTGAGTGACAACCTTCCAGTAAGAGTCTTGAGTGAATAAATAAACAAATGGCCCCAGTTTAGAGGTATGGCTCCCTTCACAGAAAACCCAATATCCAAACAATCAAACATCCACCAAGATAGAACATGTCATGGGTCATAAACAAACCTCAACACACTTAAAGAATTGAAATTATGCAAAGTATGTGTCAGGTCATAACGGAATTAAGCTAGAAATCAAAATAAAAAATATAATAGGAGAATCTCAAAACACTTAGAAATTAAACCACACTCTTAGAAATAATGGGTCAAAGAGTAAGTCTCAAGGGATATTAGAAAATATTTTGAACTAAAATGAAAATACAACATATCAAAATTTGTCAAATGTAGCTAACCTAGTGCTAATAAGGAAATTTAGAGCATTAAATGTCTATATTAGAAAAGACTCAAATAATTCAAGCTTCTAACTTAAGAAACCAGAAAAAAAGAAGAGCTACCTTAAGAAACTAGAAAAAAAGAAGAGCAAAATAAGCCACAATCAAGCAAAAGGAAAGATAAGATAAGAAGTCAATGAAATCGAAAACAGAAAAAACAACAGAGAAAAGCAATGAAACCAAAACCTGTTTTTTTGAAAAGATCCACAAAATTGATAAATCACTAGGAAGACTGACAAAGGAAAAAAGAAGGAAGGCACAAATTACCAGAAAATAAAAAGGGGAGATGACTATCGCTACTGCAGATATTACAAGAACAACAACAGAAAACTATAAACAACTTCATGCATGTATATTTGACAACTTAGATGAAATGGACCAATTCTTCAAAAACTACAAACTAACAAAATTCACTCAAGGTGACATAGGTAATCTGAATAGTCTTGTAACTATTTAATTTCTTTCTTTGAAGAAATTCTTTTGAAGAATTTCTTTCTTTGAAAGAAATTAAATTTGCAGTTAAAAATCTTCTGAAAAAGAATATCATCAGGCCCAGAGGATTTCACTGGCAAAGTCTATGAAACACATCAAGAAGAAATAACACCAAATCTCCATATTCTTTTCCAGAACATAGAATAGGGAAGACTTCCCAACTCATTTTATGAGGCCAGAATTACCAATACCAAAACCAGAATAAGACAGTATAAGAAAAGACAACTACAGACCAATATCTCTAATGAACGGAGACATAAAAATCCTCAACAAAATAACCCAAGTCAAAACCACCAATGTATAAAAATAATATATCACAATGAAGTGGGATTTGTCCCAGTAATGCAAGGCTGGTTCAATATTTGGAAATTAATGAATGTAATCCATCATATTAATAATCTAAAAAAGGAAAAAATAGGTGATTGTATCAATTGATGTAGAAAAATCATATGACAAAATTCAACATTCATTCGTGATTACAAAAAGAAAACCTTCTTAGCCAAAGAAGAAATAGAAGCTAACATGATACTTAATGGTTTAATGGTGAATGACTGAATGCTTTCCCCCTTTAGATTAGGAATAAGGTAAGAAGGTCCACTTTCACCACTCCTCTTCAACATTGAACTGGGACTCCTAGCAATATAATAAGGCAAGAAATAGAAATAAAAGTCATATAGATTGGAAAGAAAGAAAGAAAAGTGTCCCTATTAGCAGATGACATGATTATCTATGTAGAAAATCCTAAAGAATCCACCAAAAAACTCCTAGAATTAATAAGTGAGTTTAGGAGTAAGGCTGCAGGACATAAGGTCAACACACACACACACACACAATCTTGATTTCTAAACACTAATGTAGAATACTGCAAAGTGTCCTCAAAGATATTAGGTCCTAACCCCTGGAACTGGTGAATGTTACCTTATATGGTAAAGTTTTTGCAGATGAGACTAAGTTAAGGATCTTGAGATGAGAAGATTATCCTGGATTATCCAGATGGGCCCTAAATGCTACCACAAGTGCCTTTACAAGAGAGGCACAGGGAGATTTGAAGCAGGGGAGAGGCAATATGCAAAGAGAGGTAGAAATTGGAGTGATGTAGCTACAAGCCAACAAATGCTTGCAGCCACCAGAAGTTGGAAGAGCAAAGAAAAGGTTCTCTCCTAGAGCCTCTGGAGGGAACACAGGCTTGCCACACCTTGATTTAGGCTCAAAACTGATTATAGACTTCTGGCCTCCAGAACTGTGAGAGAATAATTTTCTGTTGTTTTAAGCTATCAAGTTTGTGTGATTTATCACAGCAGCCATAGGAAACTAACATGACTAGTGACATCCAACTGAAAACTGAAATTTAAAAATGAGTAACATTTACAATAGTTTCAAAAAATAAAATACTTAGGTATAAATCCAACAAAGTATGTATTAGGATCTGTATATAAAACCTACAAATCTCTGATGAAAGAAATGAAAGATCTAAATAATTGGAAATACATTCAATATTTGTTACCACACAAAGGGCATGATCTGCTCACCACAAGACAAAAGCCAATTGTCAGGAGGCAAGATGGTGGCTGAGAAAGGGCATTTTATTAAGCTATAAGCTAGTAAACTGGAAGCTTGGGGGACTAGTGTCCTAAAGAACCACCTTAAGGGGGCACAGAATCTCAAAGCAGTTATACAGGCCAGTGGGTGATAGGGAGGGGGGTTAGGAATGTTGATGCTCTGGTGCTCCTGACTGGGAGTCACCACATCAGATCTTTCAGTTGTCATTGATGATGGCTATCAGTGTAGACTGTCTGTCCGGGGGTCATCACATTCCTAAGGAACTCAAAAGAACAAAGTTATCATCTTATTGCAGCTAGGAGGTGCATACACAAGCAGGGGTCATAAAATCTACAGAGCAGGTAGATCTCCTGGAGGGTACATATCCAGCAGGGTTAGTCAGTCAGAGGTCATTCAAAGTTATAACATGGTTTCTTTTCTACAATATGGCTTCCCTTATGTCAACCTTGCATTGAGCTGGTATTATATTCATGGGCTGGAAGATTCAACATAGTAAAAATGTCAGTTATTCCCAGAACTGATCTATAGATTCCATGCGATACCAATTAAAATCTCAGCAAGATTTCTTATAGATATAAACCAGCTGATTCTAAAATTTATATGGAGAGGCAAAGGAACTAGAATAGCGAGAGCAATTCTGAAAAAGAAGAATAAAATTGGAGGTCTCAAACTACCCAATTTTAAGACTTACTATAATGTTACAGCAATCAAGATTGGGTGATATTAGCAAAGGGATAAACAAATAGATCAATGGAACAGAATAGAGTATCTAGAAATAGACTCACACAAATGTGGCCAACTGAGTTTTGACAAAGGTGCAAAAACAATTCAGTGGAGAAAGGATAGTCTTTTCAGCAAATGATGTTGGAACCACTAGAATTTCATGGGCAAAAAAGTAAACTTTGATCTAAGTGTCATACTTATACAAAAGTCAATTCAAAATGGATTGTAAATCTAAATATAAAACTATAGAACTTTTAGAAGAAAACCCATAACCTTAGGTTGGGTGATGAGCTCTTAGACATGGTACAAAAAGCATACTCCATTAAAAAAATTGATATAACTGGATTTCATCAAAATTAAAAACTTTTGCTCTATGAAAGATACTATTTAGAGAATAAAAAGATAAACTGCAAACTGGGAGATAATATTTCCAAATCCCATATCTGTCTTATATGCAAAATAAAGAATTCTCAAAACTCAACAGTAAGAAAAAAACCAAATAAATTAGAAAGTGTGGAAAAGATATCAAAATAAACACATCTTCAAAGAGGATACAGGATGTCAAATTAGGACATGAAAAGGTGTTCAACATCATTAGCTATCAGGAAAAGGCAAACTAAAACCAGGATGAGATACAATGACAAACCCATTAGAATAGCTAAAATTAAAAATACTAACAATACCGAATGCTGACAAGGACATAGAGTGACTGGAAGGCACTCTCACATATTGCTGATGGAAATGCAACATGGTACAGACACTTTGGCAAACAGTTTGACAGTTATTATAAAATATACATTTACTGTATGTCTCAGCAATCCTTCCCCTGAGTGTTTACCCAAGAGAACATTTATGTTCACAAAAAAACAAATGTTTATAATGGCTCTATCTATAATTGCCCAAAATTGTAAGCAACCCAAATGTTCTTCAACCAGTAAATGGATAAACTGTGGTATGTCCATATAATGAAATATTACCTACCAATAAATAGGAACAGACTATTGACATTTATAAGAAGTTAGGTGAATCTCTAAGGCATTATGCTGAGTGAAAAAAGCTACTTTCAAAAGGTTACCTCCTGTATACACACTAATGTCATTTACATGACATTCTTGAGAAGACAAAACTATGGAGATGAAGAACAGATAAGTGGCTGCCAGGAGCTGGGGTGGAGGAAGGAGTCATTTGGGGTGATGGAATTATTCTGTATCCTAATTATGATGATGGCTACACAAATCTATACCTTTGTTAAAATCCACAGAAGTGTACACCAACAGAAAAGAAACCAATTTTACTGATAAGTTTAAAAATAAAACTCAAAAGTATTTCTTTTTAGAAAGCAAACACTATGCTTTTCCCAACAAACATCTGCTAAGTGAAATACTACGCGTGGGCATTTTGGTTGTCGGGACATTTTCATTGTTGGTAACAGGACGTTTTCTATTTTCTTTATGCAGCTGCTCCTTCAAGGACAGTTCTTAATTAAAAGTAAATGTTTCTCCTCTTGTCTCACTGTTCTCAAAGGAATTTTGTGAGGAAAACTCCTAGAGGAATAACATTGTCCCTGAGGAAGGGAGATGGAACTGCTCCAGACCAGACTTCATTGCGAAAGATAAAAGGTGGTATGAACTATTAAAACAATATGAAGAACTCAAGCTCTGGGCGGGGCCAGTGTTGGACATGCCCCTCCCCCTCTAATCCAGTTCACAAACATTTCTATTAAACCCAGCCTAGGAAAGAAACAAAATATGGAAGGTAGAGGCTGTTTCTTCACACATCGTTTTTCAAAATGACATCCATAACCATATTAGTTACTTTTTCCTTTTGTGACCTGCAGACTAACACTGACCACCTCCACAGATTCTCATGGTATGTGTAACCAAACACCTCCTCTGTGTACAATCTTCATGCAAACACAGCTTTTGAAAAAAATCAAAGTACACACATTCTGCTGGCTTAATTACAGAAATGTAACTTCATGGGCTCTTCTCTGTACATTATACTCTTTTCCACAACAATACAGAAACGGTCTCAAAATAAAAAAGCTAACTGCAAACATTGAGGCGTAAACTGACTTCTCATCATTTAAGGTGCAGCAGAGAAAGGCCACCTTTCTGTGATATGCTGGGAGCTGGGATCAGAAGTGCTCCCCATGCAGACAGAGTCTTTCAGGAAAGGGCCATGCTTGGCTGACATCACGGATGGTGCCCCTTGGTCTCCTAGTCTTCCTCAGAAGATTATTGTAGGGAACAGGGGGAAATTTGAATCAGAGCAAAGAAATGAATTTCTCTCCAGAAAAGCAGACCAGCATATACCTGCCTATTTCTCTAGGACTTGAATAGCTGCTTTAGCTGAGAAATAAACTGGTCCTTGAGGATGTTCTCCATCGCACCAAGCTACATCCTCCAACACTCTCACCTCTAGGAAGAGGTCCTGGACCATATGGGGCCTTTTGGAAATTTATGGAATCTCATTGTCACAAAGTTTGGGGAGCATTACTGACTTAATGAGGAGTGGCTGGGGATGTTGGGCATCCTACAATGTGCATGACATCCAAATGTCCTGCTGACCTGTGTGTGGGTGAAACCCTGTTTATAATTATCCAAGCCTTGAACCTAATTCCATTTTATATTCAAGCACAGCAATTCTTGCCTGGTTTTAATATATTCTCAATTTTCCAGGAATGCAACTATCTACATAAATCAAAGGAAAACTATACTTTGTTTTGTTCAGAACTTTACAATTTCAGAAAACCACGTGACTGACGGCAACACTACCAGTGGCATTTCTGTCCCCAGTACAACATGCCTGTGTCAGTCTGTGCTTGCAGCTGCCCCATTAACCGTGAGTCTACATATAAGCAAGCACAGCATCTGTCCACTGGAGTATGTTCTTGAGTGTAGTCATACACATGTTACACACGAAAAGGATATTTTATCAGAAATGCCTTAGGGCCAGCCCGGCGGAGCAGTAGTTAAGTGCGCACATTGCACTTCTTGGCGGCCTGGGGTTCGCCAGTTCAGATCCCTGGTGCAGACATGGCACCGCTTGGCAAGCCATGCTGTGGCAGGTGTCCAACATATAAAGTAGAAGAAGATGGGCATAGATGTTAGCTCAGGGCCAGGCTTCCTCAGCAAAAAGAGGAGGACTGGCAGTAGTTAGCTCAGGGCTAATCTTCCTCAAAAAAAAAAAATGCCTTTCATCTTATCTCTTTTTTATTATAGTTGGGGCATGATATTGTTTTCTGAAATTATCGTTATAGGCGAGTTACATTACCTAGGAATTCGATATCAGGCTAGTGAAGGGGATGCAGGTCCAATAGGGTGGAGAACCACTGCCCTAGACAGTGAATCAAGCTCAGAGAGGATTCCTGCTGGTAAGAGTTAGATGAATATATAGGTGGTTGCACATTCTACAAGCTTGAATAATGTAACTTGGAAACTGAGTGGCATTCAAATATTAACAAAATCTCACTCTATATTCAATTTTATCTTGTATATGCCACCTATAACGGTAACAGCAATGACACTCTTATAGGGCTTTTTTTCACTGCCCTAAAAATCCTCTGTGCTCTGCCTATGTATCCCTCTCTCCCATCCTAACCCCTGGCACCACTGACCTTTTTAATGTGTTCATAGTTTTGTGTTTTCCAGAATGTCATACAGTTGGAATCATATAGTACGTAGCCTCTTCAGATTGGCTTCACTGAGTAATATGCTTTTAAGTTTCTTTCATGTCTTTTCATGGCTTAATAGCTCATTTTTTTAAATTGTTGAATAATATTCCATTGTCTGGATGTACCACAGGTTTACATATTCATTCACCTACTGGAGGACAACTTGGCTGCTTCCAAGTTTGGCAATCGTGAATAAAAGTGCTATAAACATCTATTCTATAAACATCCAAGTGCTGGGTGCTGGACTAAGCAGTTAGTATGAACAGTAACATTTCCTCACCACAGCAACCATAGGACATAGGAGCCATTCTCTTTACTTTAAAAGAGAGGAAACTGTGGCTTAGAGTAGTTAAGTAACTTTAAGAAGGCCACGCAGCTATGAGAGGCAGCCTGGAAAACCCTTGCTCTAACCTTAGACACCTTTGAATCACAGTGCTCTACGAATTGTCTGCACAGATACTTGAGACACAGGGCACCTAGGAGGCAGACGCCCCATTCTGTCTGAGGTCATCCCTCTGTATAAGAAAGCACCCTCTCCTCTCTTCCTGCTGAGCTGAGCACCAGCTGACTCACCACACCTTCTCATCCTATCTGACTTTACCCATGGTACCATCAGGACTGACTTTTAGGCATAAAATTTGAAATAATGAAAATCAACCCTAATTAATTATTTTTACTATGTGAGACAAACACTGTCATGTTAATTTTATTCTATTTCATTAAAAAAAAGATGATCAAGAACCATGAAACTGATTTGGTGACCTACTAATGATTTGCAACCCAGTTTGAAAAACACTGCCTAAAGTATGTTAGAAAAAAAAGTTTATAATCAGCTAAAATCAGAAAAGCTTAAGATATAAACCACAATCCATATTCTGCAAAGCACCATTTAACAACTGCAAATATTTCCCAGTAATTACAACACTTAATAGAAATCAAAAACAAGTCAAGCTTGAGGAGTGATGTCAGTGCCATGGTGGAGTGAGCTCTCCCAGTAAACTCTCCCCTCAAAGATACAATGAAAAGGACATATATATTCCAACAGAGGACATGCACACAACCCTAAAGATGTCTGAGAGACCCATGCAGCCACATGTCAGAAGGTGGACCTGCTAGAGGCCCCCCCCCAAGTAAGTGGATCAAGGTAAGACAATGCTTCTCTTCTTCACGGAAGGACAGCAACATAGGCATTACATGAAGCCACAGGGAGGAAAGCATAGAGGGAGCAGTGGCCCTCTGAGGGAACACTGTAGATCCCTGAAGTCCCTCACACCCCAGGGAAAAGCCTCTCACAAAGGGGACTAACTATCATGGAGGTGTCTTCATCAAGCCAACACTCCAAGAGACCAGGTATCGAGGGCAGAACGAGAAGCCCCCAAGATGAAGGAGGAGAGGAAAACATCCCTCCCCTGACCAGCTACCCCTGGTACCACAGCCCAGCAACTTGGAGCTGTCACAAGGTTCACAGTGGGCTAGAATATGCAGGTCTTGACCCTCACCTAGCGGCAAAGGGTGAAAGTGGCAATTAAATACTACCATAATGCAGAAACACAAATCTATGCCATCTAGCAGTATGAAAAAATATATTAAATCTTCAGACCAGAAGGAAAATGACAAGTATCCAGAAATCAATCCTGAAGATACAGAAATATATAACCTACATAGAATTCAAAATAGCTATCATTAAAAAACTCATGGAGTTAAAAGAGAATACAGATAGCCAATTCAACGAGTTCAGGGGTTTCTTCACAAAGGAGATGGACACTATAAAGAAGACCCAAGCAGGAATATCGGAGATGAAAAACTCAGTGGTTGAGATAAAGGAGAACATAGATTCCCTGAACAGTAGGGCAGATATCATGGAGGACCAAACCAGCAAATCAGGAATGGACATTTGAAAATTCTTCAAATGGAAGAGGAGAAAGAACTAAGACTAAAAAGAAATGGAGAAAGTCTCCAACAGCTATCCAATTCAATTAGGAAATGCAAGACAAGGTTTATAGGTATTCCAGAGGGAGAAGAGAAGGACAATGGAGTAGAAAGTTTGTTCAAAGAAATAATAGTGGAGAACTTCCCAAACCTGGGGAAGGAGGCCACCAGACCTCCTAACTTTGTCAAGGCATACAGACCTACGGCAAGACATATAGCAGTGAAGCTGGCAAAAGACAATGACAGAGAAAAAATACTAAGGGTGGCAAGGCAAAAGAAGTAATTTATGAAGGAACCCCTATCAGGCTTTCAGTGGATTTCTCAGCAGAAACCTTACAGGCTGGGAGAGAGTGGAATGATGTATTAAAATCTTTGAAAGACAAAAACTTTCAGCCAAGAATACTCTATCCAGTGAAAATATCCTTCAGATATGATGGAGAAATAAAAACAATCCTAGATGAACAAAAGCTAAGGGAGTTCATCGCCAGAAGACCACCCCTACAAGAAATCCTCAAGAAGGTCCTCATACCTGAAAAACAAGAAGAAAGAGGTTACAAAGCCCTGAATAAGGAGATAAATCAGTAGACAAAATCAGAAAATTGGAGCTACCCAGCAGAACAGGTTAGGAAATCCTCATGCAAACCATTAGAGATAAAGGGAAGGAAAACACCAAAAACAAAGACACTGTCATTTTAAACACAAACTCACAACACAAGATGGAATAACATGTGACAAAACAGCCCAGGAGGGGAAGGGGAAAGGGACTGAATCAGTTTAGTCTAAGGAAATAAGAGGTCATCAGAAAATGGACTATCTCATCTATGAGATTTTGCATAAAAACCTTGTGGTAACCACTAAACAAAAAAGCAGATCAGAGTCACAAATAATAAATAAGGAGAAAACTAAGAAATCCAGCATAAAAATCTCCCTAACCAAATTGATTGTCCGAAATACACAGGACGAGAAACAAAGGAAATGCAGGAGAACCAGAAAATTACTGATAAGATGGCAGCCTTAAGCCCTCATATATCAATAATCACTCTAAATGTAAATGGATTGAACTCTCAAATAAAAAGACACAAAGTGGCATGATGGATTAAAGAACAAGACCCAAGAATATGCTGCCTCCAGGAAACACATCTCAGCTCTAAAGACAAACACAGGCTCAGAGTGAAGGGATGGAAGCTAATGGCAAACCAAAGAAAGCAGGTGTTGCCATACTTATACCAGACAAAGAAGACTTCAAGATAAAAAAGACAATGAAAGACAAAGAGGGGAAGTATATATTGATCAAAGGGACACTCCACCAAGAAGACATAACACTTATAAATCTATGCACCCAACACAGGAGCACCAAAGTACAGATACCAACTATTAACAAACCTAAGGGGAGACATTAAGAACAACATGATAATATTAGGGGACCTCAACACTCCACTCACTTAAATGGATAGATCATCCAGACAAAAAGTCAACAAGGAAACAGAGGAACCAAATGAAAAGCTGGACCAGATGGACTTAATAGATATACATGGAACACTCTATCCCAAAACAGCTGAATACTATTCTTCTCAAGTACGCATGGAACATTCTGAAGGATGGACCATATGCTGGGAAACAAGGCAAGACTCAATAAATTTAAGAAGATTGAAATAATAAGAAGCATCTTTTCTGACCACAATGCTATGAAACTAGAAATTAACCACAAGAAAAAAGCTGAGAAAGGGACAAAGATGTCCAGACTAAACAACATGCTACTGAACAACAAATGGATCATTGAAGAAATTAAAGGAGAAATCAAAAAACATCTGGAGACAATGAAAATGAAAACATCCCATACCAACTCATATGGGATGCAGCAAAAGTGATTCCAAGAGGGAAATTCATTGCAATACAGGCCCACCTTAACAAACAAGAAAAGTCCCAAATAAGCAATCTCAAACTACACCTAACTTAATTAGAAAAATTCATTAGAATTAGAAATAGAATTAGAAAAAGAAGAACAAACAAAGCCCAAAGACAGCAGAAGGAGGGAAATAAGAAAAATCATTGCAGAAAGAAATGCAATCAAAAACAAAAAAGACAATAGAAACGATCAATGAAACAAAGAGCTGGGTCTTTGAGAAGATAAACAAAATTGACAAATGCCTAGCCAGACTTACAAAGAAGAAAAGAGAAAAAGTTCAGATAAATAAAATTAGAAATGAAAGAGGAGAGATTACAACAGATATCACAGCAGTACAAATGATGATAAGAGAATACTGTGAAAAGCTATATGCCAACAAAATGGACAATCTAGAAAAAATGGATGCATTCTTAGACTCTTACAACCTCCCAAAGCTGAATCAAGAAGAAATAGATAGTCTGAATAGATCAATCACAAGTAAAGAGATTGAAATAGTAATCAAAATCACGCTAAAAAACAAAAGTCCAGGACCAAATAGCTTCCTTGGTGATTTCTACCAAACATTCAAAGAGGGCTTAATATCTATCCTTCTCAAACTATTCAAAAATATTAGGGAAGAGAGAACACTTTCTAACACATTCTATGAGACCAGCCTCACCCTGATACCAAAGCCTGACCAGGACATCACAAAAAAGGAAAACTACAGGTCAACATTGCTGACGAACATAGATGCAAAAATTCTCAACAAAATATTGGCAACTTGAATACAGCAATACATCAAAATGCATACAAAATACATACACCATGATCAAGTGGGATTTATACCAGGGACACAGGGGTGGTTCAACATCTGCAAATCAATCAATGTGACACACCACATTAACAACATGAGAAATAAAAACCCCATGGTCATCTCAATAGACGCAGAGAAAGCATTTGACAAGATCCAACCTCCATTTATGATAAAAACTCTTAACAAAATGAGGATAGGAGGAAATTACCTCAACATAATAAAGGCCATATATGACAAACCCATAGCCAACGTCATACTCAACAGGGAAAAACTGAAAGCCTTTCTCTGAGAACAGGAATAAGACAAGTGTGTCCACTCTCACCACTCTTACTCAACATTATACTGGGTTTTGGCCACAGCAATTAGGCAAGAAAAAAGAATAAAAGGAATCCAAATAGGAAATGAAGAAGTGAAACTCTCACTGTTTGCAGATGACATGATTTTATACATAGAGAATCCAAAAGAATCCATTGGAAAACTATTAGAAATAATCAACTACAGCACAGTTGCAGGGTACAAAATCAACTTACAAAAATCAGTTGCATTTCTACACTTCAATAATGATCAACAGAGAGCTCAAGAATACAATCCCATTTACAATTGCAACAAAAAGAATAAAATGTCTAGGAATAAATTTAACCAAGGAGGTGAAAGACTTATACAATTAAAACTATAAGACATTATTGAAAGAAATGGATGATGACATAAAGAAATGCAAAGATATTCTATGCACATGGATTGGAAGAATAACCATAGTTAAAATGTCCATACTACCTAAAGCAATCTACAGATTTAACAGAATCCCCAGTCAGAATCCCAATGACTTTCTTCATGGAAATAGAACAAAGAATACTAAAATTCACAGGGGGCAACAAAACACCCCAAATAGCTAAAGCAATTCTGAGAAAAAAGAACAAAGCTGGAGGCATCACAAGCCCTGACTTCAAAATGTACTATAAAGCCATAGTAATCAAAACAGCATGGTACTGGTACAGAAACAGGCATGTAGGTCAATGTAACAGAACTGAAAGCCCAGAAATAAAACCACACATCTATGGACAGCTACTCTTCGACAAAGGGGTTAAGAACATACAGTGGAGAATAAATAGACTCTTTAATAAATGGTGTTGGCAGAAATGGGCAGCCACATACAAAAGAATGAAAGTAGACCACTATCTGATGTCATACACAAAAATTAACTCCAAATGGATCAAAGACTTGAAGGTAAGACCTGAAACCATAAAACTTCTGGGAGAAAATATAGGTAGTACACTCTTTGACATAGATCTTAAAAGGATCTTTTTGAATACCATGTCTTGTAAGACAAGGGAAACAAAAGGAAAAATAAACAAGTGGGACTTCATCAGACTAAAGAGCTTCTGCAAGGCAAAGGAAACCAGGATCAAAACAAAAAGACAACCCACCAACTGGGAGAAAATAATTGCAAATCATATATCTGACAAGGGGTTAATCTCCATTATATAGAGAGAACTCACACAACAAAAAAGTAAACAACCCAATCAAAAAATGGGCAGAGGATATGAACAGGTATTTCTCCAAAGAAGACATACAGATGGCCAATAGGCACATGCAAAAATGTTCAACACCACTGACTATCAGGGAAATGCAAATCAAAACTACCCTAAGATACCACCTTACATCTGTTAAAATGGCTATAATCACTAAGACAAAAAATAACAAATGTTGGGGAGGACACAGAGAAGAGAGAACCCTCATAGACTGCTGGTGGGAATGCGAACAGGTGCAGCTACTATGGAAAACAGTACGGAGATTTTGCAAAAAACTAAAAATAGAAATACCATAGGACCCATCTATTACACTACTGGGTATTTATCCAAAGAACATGAAATAAACAATTCAAAGTGACTAATACACTCCAATGTTCACTGCAGCATTATTTACAATAGCCAAGACATGGAAGCAGCCCAAGTGCCCACTGACTGATGAATGGATAAAGAAGATGTGGGACACAATGGAATACTATTCAGCCATAAAAAAGACAAAATCATCCCATTTACAACAACATGGATGGATCTGGAGGGTACTGTTTTAAGCGAAATAAGCCAGACCGAAAAAGACAAATACCAGATGATTTCACTCATTTGTGGAAGTTAACAAACACGTGGACAAAGAGAACAGTTCAGTAGTTATCACGGGAAGGGAGCTGGGGGCAGGGCACAGGGAATGAAGGGGACCACCTATATGGTGACAGACAAGTAATAATGAACAACTGAAATTTCACAATGTTGTAAACTATTATGAACTCAATTTTAAAAGTTTAAAAAAATATATATATATATAAAACAAACAAACAAAAAACACGTCAAGCTTACTCTAGGAGAACAAGGAATCTACATACTTGCTAAAAGTCAAGCCACAGTGTTTTCTGGAAATCTATCTATCTGCTTTGACGGAATGCCAAGACTTTGCTTGCACAAGCAGCAGTGAGTCCTTCTCTTGGAACCATCCAGTTTCTTTTCTTGTATTGCCCTCCCCTTTTACTGTCCTCTGCACACCAGCATCCCTGCCTTCCCCACTTCTTAGTTGTCCCTGGGCTAGTAGAACTTGTCTTATGCAAACTGTTGGCTTTGAACCCTCCCATGAATTATTAAAGGCCCAAGAAAATACATGCACAAACAAGGATCCAAAACCTTCTCTAAGAGTGCAGGGTAGATCTGGGCTTCAGCGGCCAAAGGGCTGCAGCTACTTGGTTCACAGTTCCCACACCTGCCAAAGTGTGTTGCAGCATACACGCTCACCATCACTGCCCGACTGAGCCTGCCCTTGGAGAAGGGTTCAGCAGCCGCTGTTACGGACAGTATTTTCTATTCTGATGACTTTAGATAATTTTCCTTCTGGAATTAGCAAAGATATCTAGTATTCAATCAGCTTTTTCCAGAAATGACCTAGGTTCTCTAGAGCACATTGTTAACAATATTATTCATCCCATAATTGGAAGTGGATGAATATAATTTTTGCAAGGTCTTTTAAGAGTTTCCCCCCACAGCAACTCCTTTTGCTTACACAAAACGATGGTGAAAAGAATGAGGAACAAGTTACTTGTTTAGGAGAGACCTTGTTATTAGTCTTAATAGAGGCTTTGGAGCCACCACATCATTAAACGGCACCAGCGCTGGTGAATGTCACCAGCATGGCACTCCAAGAGGGCAGAGAAGACATGCATTCAGAGGATGGGGTGAAATCACAGCACCTATGAAGGGAGACCTGCAATCAGTCTGAGGGCATCCCATACACTAAGAGCAACAGAAAACCCTGAAACTGGGACCAAAACGACCTTCCCAGATTAAAGTGATGTTGACGTCAAAATTCTCCTTTGAAAGGTGTGTTCTAGGAGCAGGGCCGCAGAGCTGGACTGAAGCACATCCAAAGACACTCATGTGAGCACTGGAGTATCCCCAAAGTAATGGACACACTTCCAACTGCTCCTACTCATCTTTTCCTTTGAGGGGGGCTCATGAAAAAAATGCTTGAACCTGTAATATCGCACAGTAATTAGCTTTGGTTGGTGTCTGTCAGATACAGAATACCAGGAGGAAGACTACAGCCCCGGCTTCCTACAGTCCTGAGTGCAAGTCAAAGCAGTCCCCGAAGTCTTTCAAGTTCTGGGGAGTTTGAATCCAAGTGTCTAAAAACCATGCCCTAAGATTGGCTTATTCACGGTCCTCTGATTTGCAGAAGGAAAACGCAGCCAATTTTCGTGACTGCTCTCTATACATAGAATGCCTCCTCTTGAATTTCAGAACCAGACTCAAAAGTTGCTTTTTAAATTGTCCCAATTCACCAGTGCAAAATAGAATATATTCTGTTTTCCACTGATGGTTTTTATTTTCGTTACGCCTGCTGCTATCAACGTAGCTAACTTCCTTAAGAAATGATTTCATTTTGCTAAGGCTCACAGGCTTTTAAAAATGAGCTTCTAAGAGAAAAAGGGGTTTTAGGGCTAGATGGATTCTGGAGAGTGTCTGGGCAGGCATGTTCATTGTCCAGATGAGATAAAAGCTCCAGGACTCAGTCCCACCCAGCTCAGTGACACCGTGCAGAGGCAGCAGAGCTCAGATCATACTACATGGCTCTTGACATAAACGCATGGATTTCTTTCATATTCTCTGTATTACCTAAAAATAAGTATAAAATGCACCAGAGTCTGTAGTAATCAACACATTGTGACAGATGTAGAAAATGATTTAATTTCATAAATGTAATTTGCTTTAGGGATTAAAACCATTAAAATTAGCATATTCTCTAAATTTCCACATTTTTCATCCTTTAGAAACAGTTTTAGATTCTATAGCCTGAAAGATCTACAACTCTAACTGGACAAAGATATGCAAAACAATTTTGAAAAAAAAAACACTAGGATTTAGATAAGCAACACTTAGGAAATAACCATGGCAAGACAGGATTAAGTATATGACCCAGAAAATGTGTATTAAAATTTAAACGTTAAAGTTTGTTTCAAATATTAGCATCTAACAAAGAACTCATATGCACCATTACAAAGGAAAAAAATCCAATGTGACAGAAAAGCAGGCAAAGGATATGAACAGGCAATTCACAGAAGAGGCAACACTATTGACTAATGAACTATACAAGACGCCTACTCTTAATAATCAGGAAAATGCAAATTAAAATGAGACAAAAATCTCACATTCATCGAACTGAAAAGTCTGATAATAACAAACAGCTGGTGAGGCTATGGGGAAAGAGAAACATCCGCTTGGTTTGAAGAACTGGCCACATCTAGTAAATTTGACTCAGCAATTGCACCTACAGAGAAACTCTCACACGAGGAGACCCACATAAGGACATTTATGGTAGCACTGACTATGAACAGGAGGATAAACAGCCTGGGGAATAGTCATATGATGGAATACTATACAGGAGTTAAATGAATTGATCTACAGAGTTATATATATCAATATGAATAATACTTTAATAAGTGAAGAAAACAAGTTGCACAAGTATATATATACTAGATCATATCATTTAGGTAAAGCTTAAAAACAAGAAAACAATACTGTAATGTTTGTGGCTATATCTAAAAATAATAAGCACATAAAAGCACAGGTGGGAAGACACCAGCTTTAGGGGTTCCCTCTGCAGGGGGAGAGAGGAGAACAGGGTTGGGTAGAATATACCAGGAGGTACCATCTTTCTTCTCTAGTTTCTCTTAGGTGATTTCATCTAGCACACAGTAGGCACTCAGTATATATTTGATGAGTGAGTAAACAAATGAATCTAATACCACAACCTTAAAAAACAATTAAATGCAGATGACTCCCAAATTTATATCCCAGTGTGGACCTCTCTTCCAGGCTCAAAGTCAAATGATCAGTAGCTAGACAATCTCCTCTGAGCTGTCTAACGGTCTTATCAGACTCTAGTCTCTTCCTCTATCACCACCTTTTCTTTTCCATATTCCGGCAAATGGCACCACCAGTCACTCAGTTGCTCCAGGCAAAAACCTGCAGACCATTCTCCAGTCCTGCCCTTTATGGGCGCCCTTGTTCCCCAGCCTATGCACTTAGCTGAGCTCTTTGATAAAGGCCCCTGCACTCTTGTCTTCAGTGATTTCCAAGTTGCTTCAAATCTCTGCAGCCAAGCTCCAGATTCTGAGCTGGCTCGGCCCGTTGGCAAACTCCACCTAGGACCTCTGAGTACAGAGGTCAGCAGTCAGCTGAGCTGTGCCGCACAGGCTGGCCCTCTGAGACGCAGTGGCAAAGGTTTGGGTCCCAAAAGACCCCTGCTGACCTCTGCTGCAGGACTTCTGCCAGTCACTTCAGATAGTTCCTGTGAGACAGTGTTGCTTCCCTGGCTCAGAGGAGCCAGTTGCCATTGTTGGCAAGATTCCTCAATAAGAAAAAGTCACAAAGTATCTCGCCTGCCCTTGTCTAGGGATAGACAACGTATGATTTGTTCTTAGACAACTCCAATCCGCCAGCCCGCTTTCAAAGGAAATACATGACATTATCACCTACTGGCCCAGAACTGAGATGCCATTACATGAGGCTCTTCTATACCTGAGTTTCCCAACTGACGTGCCAGGTAGGGGTGGAAAGATATGCTGAGATATTGATCCCCTAGGCCTGTGGGGCAGCTCCCACAGCCCTAGTCTCCTCCTGCTTTGCCACGTCAGTTTACTTGAGTGTGCTGCACAAATATCCACTTCTCCGGGGCCCTGAGGTGATAAAGGCTGGGAAGCACTGTCCTAGACTGACTATAGAGCTGGACGAAATGTTTAACAAGTAGTAACCTTGGCAGATTTGCTCACATGGAGGATGGCTTGAACTAGAGATGAGAAGCTGTATAGTCAAACTTGGAATCTGATTCCCGGGGAGATAAAGGTGTGTGTACAAGGCAGGAGGTGAGAAGTGCTGCCTCTAGGATATGAACAGTTCTGCTGGCTTAGACCCAACATTCAACAAGGTCAAGAGGTGAAAAAATGATGAGGGAGAAACAATCATTAGCGAATTAGAATGAACGAACAATGACTGCTCAGCATGGTCAACCCAACCTCACCTGGTGTGCCCTTCCCAACACAACTGTACATACTGACGGAGGAACTGAAGGTCGTAGTGCAGAGTGCTACAAAAGTCATCATCTTCTCTCGGTTATAACTGAACAATTAGCTACAGTCTCATGCTCTCAATCCATCAGAACTTTCCAAATGCAGTTGCCTTATTTAAAAAGGAAATGGCTGGCAATCATTTCTGATTATCATTTGAGTAATTTTAAACTGACAATATTTACATCTGAAGAAATGCTAACCAGTTAACTATGGAAAGCTTGGCTTCTCAAAAACTAGTGTGACTGCTCCTGCATAAACCTAACTTCTCTCTGGAAGGGATGACACTAACAGATGGGAAAGCAAGGAATAATTTGGGGACAACACCAACCACGGAGAGGAATCAAGCAGAAGTGGAGCTCACCCATTCATCCCAGGAGTCTCAGCTTGGGCACTGCTGACATTGTGGCCAGAGAATTCTGTGTGTGGGGACTATTCTGCCCATTCTAGGAGGTTTAGCAGTAAGTATGCTCAGTCTCTGTCCACTAGAAACCAGTTGTGACAACCAAAAGTGTCACCAGAAATTGTCAAATGTCCCTCGGGGGCAAAATCGCCCAGGTTGAGAATCACTGATTCAAAAATATTTCTTGAGCTTCTGTGTCTGTGTAAGATATCAGGAGTATAACAGTCTCTGTCTTCAACTAACTTATAATCTATTGAAAGAGCCAAACCCTCAGGGATCAAATACATAACAATAAATATATAACTTCATATTTATAAGTGTTATGAAGTAGAAAAACATGATATGTAAATCAGGGATCTCACTCAGATGGGGGTGATGCCAGGAAGGCCTTGTTAAGGAAATGGAACTCAAAGGATATAACCTGGAGATAAAGTAGGAGTGGTTGGGAAACAATAGGGTAAAGGGCATTTTAAGAAGAAATAGTATGTGCAAAGGCCCTGAGATGGGAAAAATGTTGGCATGTTCAGGGATCAGAAAGGCCAGTGTGGCTAAAACACGGTAAGAAAGATGGAGCATGACCTAAGATGAGGTCAGGGAACAAGCATGGATCAGATTATGGATTTCAGAGGTCATGGTCAGAAGTTCAAATTTACTTCTAAATCCAATTCAAAAGCACTGTGTAGCACTGTTCGAGGAGTTGGGAGCATATCAGTGACCAAAACAGACAAGGTGTCCGTTCTCGGGAGCTGGTTTACATGTAAGAGGGTTCCCCATTGCTGCACAGAATTGGTTGGAGGGAGTCCAGAGTCGTCATAGGTGAAATACTTAGGAGGCTGTGGTCACAGTCCAGGGGAGAAATGCCAGTGGCTTGGATTGGAATGGCAACATTCAATATATAGAGGGAGTATTACTTAAGAAAGAACACTGCCCAAAGGCCTCCAGGTTTGGAAGGGGCTTTTAAGCTCATCTAATCTAGTTTCTATTTGATGCTGGTATGCCCTTTTTAATAACTCGAAAAAAAGATGTACATAGTCCTGCCTGAACATCTCAAGTAATTCATTACCTGCTTCCTTTTTCATATGGTGCTAAAATCTGCCTCCTTGTCCAAAGGGAGTGTGTGTACTTCCTTCAAATATTGATCAATTTTTCAAACATTTAAAAATAATTAACTTTTCTTCAAGCTACAAATTCCCATTTCCTTCCGTCGCTGCGCATATGACAGCATCAAAACCCCTCACCATCCTGCGTATTTTATGAGAACATATTCCTATCTACAGCCGTCTCCCTGCATTGCACTGTGTGTGTAACACAACCAGCATCACGCAATTAATACCAAACTTACCACTTTTATCTCCACAAAAAAACCAAGTGAGTACAACAAATTTAGAGTCAAACTCTGATGTCTACACTTTGGGCTTTATTTTTTGTGTAATTTTTTCTTGTATTTAAGATTCCAGAATATATATCTATATCTATATCTATATCTTTCTCAATTAATCATGATTTGTCAAGTAGTGAAGGTAAGTATCTGACCCTGTTCTGTATTCTTCAAAAATTATTGCAAGGATTACCAAACAAAATAAACTTTGACAAGGAGGAAAACATACACCAATGCTAATAGGATAAAATGTTCATTTCCAATAAATGAATAATCTGCGCCACAGCACTTCCATACACCTCTAGGAATGACATCTGCAACCACAGCTTCAATAAAATTGCAGAGCTGTGTTTTTGAAATGCCTTAACTAAACTCTGTGCTTGGAAATCTGTGGTTTTACAATAATGTCAAAAGCCCAGGAGGTCATGAATGACTCATAACGTCCCACTGTTTTCTGAATGGCTCCACATCTAAATCCACAGCTGGCAATGAAACAAAGAACAATATAATAAGCATTTTATGCTGTTTTGAAAGCAAACTTTTAGCTTTAACTCTACGAAAAAAGAAGTGCATTCAGTCAAAAAGTTCAATTTTCTGAACTACTATCAAAATACATTCCTTTTTGTTATATTAGTTCTTATTATCCAAGCTGACAAGGTCACAGAAAAAAACAACTGAGTTTTTCCTTTTTTTTCCTCCTCAAAGGAGTCGCATTAAATTTAAATTGGATTCTATGAAACCTGGCTACACACGGACATTTCCTTTTAGTAATGTGGAACATGAATTCTAGACCAGTGCTCCTCAACCTTTAACGTGCCTCTGAGTCACCTAGGGTTCTTGATAGAACACAGCCTCTCCTTCAGAAGGTCTCCATGGGGCCTGGGATGTCGCACTTCTGACCAGCTCTCAGGGGCTGTGCTTAGCAGGTGGTTTGTTAGGCCACAGACCCTCTCTAGCTTACTGCTCTCCATAAAAAGAAGAAGTTGAAGCAGAGGGTCACCTAAGGGTCTTTCAAGTTTTAAAACTCCATGATTTCATATAATTTTGATTTCCTTAATCTCTGTATGTCATGAGTCTTTTCAGTCCAGAAAGGCAATATAAAGTTACAAATATATCTCATTTCTATAATAGACAGTTGTTTTAAAATAGTTAACTCATTTTGTAAAATAAGTCGTGGTTTTAATTTTCCAGATAATTGTCCTATTTAAAGAATTCTGATTTCTACAAAGAATATCTAAGTGCTTGTTTCAACAGTCTGAATTTTCATTTATAAGGATGTTTTTAGCATAGAACATCTATGTAACATGGAAGTCTACTGCTCTTGTCAAAATCTGCAAGATGGGAGTATTTGTTGTGGTCACTTCAACAAACTCTACAAAGATGGGGAAGAGTACAGCTATCTCTCCTTTTTAGAAAGCAGAGATCCACGTACGCTTGTCTAGTTGTGGAGAGGACACGCACACACAGCTGGTCTTCTCCACCTAATCTAGTGGCTTTCAACCCGAGAGGCCGAGTGAATCACTTAAGCTGGGGGAAGAAGAGGACTGTTAAAAATTCCAAAGTCTGGAACAATAAAAGACCCCAAATAGCCAAAGGAATCCTGAGGAAAAAGAACAAAGCTGGAGGTATCACACTCCCTGATTTCAAAATATTCTACAAAGCTATGGTAACCAAAACAGCATGGTACGGGCACAGAAACAGACACAAGGATCAATGGAACAGAATCGAGAGCCCAGAAATAAACCCACACATCTATGGACAGCTAATTTTCAACAAGGGAGCCAAGAGGATATAATGGAGAAAGGAGAGTCTCTTCCATAAATGGTGTTGGGAAAACTGGACAGCCACATGCAAAAGAATGAAAGTGGACCATCATCTTACACCGTGCACAAAAATCAACTCAAAGTGGATTAAAGACTTGAATGTAAGACCCGAAACCATGAAACTTCTAGAAGAAAACATAGGCAGCACGCTCTTTGACATCGGTCTTAGCAGCATATTTTCAAGTACCACGTCTGACCAGGCAAGGGAAACAAAAGAAAAATTAAACAAATGGGACTACATCAAACTAAAAAGCTTCTGCACAGCAAAGGAGACCATCAACAAAATGAAAAGATAACCTAACAATTGGGAGAAGATATTCACAAACCATATATCAGATAAGGGGTTAATATCCAAAATATACAAAGAATTCATACGTCTCAACAACCAAAAAACCAACAATCCAATTGAAAAATGGGCAAAAGATCTGAACAGAGATTTCTCCAAAGAAGATATACAGATGGCCAACAGGTACATGAAAACATGTTCAGCATCATTAACTATCAGGGAAATGCAAATCAAAACTACAATGAGATATCACCTCATTCAAATCAGAATGGCTATAATTAACAAGACAGGAAACAACAGATGTTGGAGAGGATGTGGGGAGAAGGGAACCTTTGTACATGGCTGGTGGGAGTGTAAACTGGTACAGCCACTATGGAAAACAGTACGGAATATCCTCAGGAAATTAAGAATAGATCTACCATATGATCCAGATATTCTCTTGCTGGGTATTTATCCGAAGAACTTGAAAACACAAACGCATAAAGATACATGCACCCCTATGGTCATTGCAGCATTATACACAATAGCCAAGACTTGGAAGCAACCTAGGTGCCCGTCAAGGGACGAATGGATAAAGAAGATGTGGTATATATACACAATGGAATACTACTCAGCCATAAGAAAGGATGAAATCCAGCCATTTGTGACAACATGCGTGGACCTTGAGGGTATCATGCTAAGTGAAATAAGTCAGAGGGAGAAAGTCAAATACCATATGATCTCACTCATAAGTAGAACATAAAAACAAAAACAAACAAAGACATAGCAAAAGAGATTGGACTGATGGTTACCAGAGGGGAAGGGGGGAGAGGAGAGGGGGAAAGGGGTGATTAGGCACATATGTGTGGTGATGGATTATAATTAGTCTTTGGGTGGTGAACATGATGTAATCTACACAGAATTTGAAGTATATTATGATGTACATCTGAAAGTTATATAATGTTAGAATCCAATGTTACTGCTATAAAAACAAAAATTAAAATTAAAAAAATAGTAAAAAAAAAAAAAATTCTAAAGTCTGGGTCCTGTCCCCATAGATTCTGAGTTAATTGGTCTGAGTTAGGACCTGGCCATGAGTATTTTCCTTTTAAAGCTCTACAGGCCATTCTAGTCCATTTTAGTCAACACAGCCAGTATGTAACAAGGTGATCGGAAATAAAATGTGGGACTTCTGGGAGATCTTTTTCTGGGTGCAAGCGGTATACCTTATTCTGTGTTAGCCTTAAATATGATTGCAATCCTCCCTTGATTAAAATATATACCAGGCAAAATAATCATGACGTTTTCATGAGCTGGCTTACATAGAACATTCCTGAATTCTTTTAATAGGCCTTTTAGACAAAAGGTCCTCAGGAATTTTTATGCACCTGTCACCGAATGTCAGGCTTCCCCATTCTTAAACAAAAGGCTCAAATGGTAAGCTGATCAAGCAAAATGGAGTTTAACAAGAAGGAATGTAACTTTCAACAAAAATCACCACCATCACCAGACAATCCCCAAATGGAAGAATTGTGGCTTGGCCCATGTGAAAAAGACACAGAGGCTTTAATCAATTTCAAGCTCAATATGAATTAACAGAATAATGTGACTACCAGAAACTCAATACAAAACTTGACTGTATCATTGGAAGCAGAGTTTTCACAAAAGGAGACATCAGACCTGCCTGATTTTGTATTAGGCAGACCTTATCTAGAAATCTGTGTTTATTCAAAGGAGACTCTGGATCAAATGAAACAAGAGAGTGATCAGGTGAAAAGATTCAACAGCATACCTTACAAGGTATGGTTGAAAGAACTGGAAATGTTTAGCCTGCAGAAATAGAGCCAGAAAGCGGTGGTAAGGCATAATGTTGGTATCTAAGGGGTACCATGTGGTTCCATGCCACTCTGCACAGTCCTCCACAACTGAGATTTGATAAGACCACTTTCGAGGAATGTGGTAAGAAGTCTGTTATTAAAACACTTTAAGCACCTAAGTTTGCAAATGATTTACTTGAGGACTTCTGGCTTTGAAGAACAATGGTAGCCTAATTCCAAATTTCCCCCTCACTATCTCAAAATAATTATAGAATTAACATGGACACATGCCTTTAATTTTCCTGGGAAAGTGTGAACACTGTCCAAATTATTTATAAGAAGAAGAAAGAATATACAAATTCCAATGAGCTCCAACAGCCCTCTAGCTTGTGGCTGGGGAAGTGGGGAAAGGGAAGTTAGAAAAATGAGCAGGGTGGGAGTATAGGACTTAGAAGCAGCATAGAAAAATCACCCCTTGAAAGAAAAGGGAAATCATAAATGCACAGGCTGAGACCTGGTAGTTCATAGCCCTTATTAAAGAGAAGGAGTTCCAAAGTGTGAGACAGGAAGTGTCAGCCTCAGAGAAGCAGAGCTTGTGGGAGAGAATCAGGCATATAGAGAAGAGGTGATACTTGGAGATGAGCAATGAAGATGAAGGAAATAAGAGAAGAAAATGAAGAATTCTGCAGAAAAGAAAAAGAAACAAGGCAATGGTTGGCTTAAGAAGAAAAAAAAAGAGCAGCTATCCCTAGGATAGTGTCATCCTCCCTTGCTCACAAGCTGAGAAGCTTTATTGAGTGGAAAGGGCAGTGGGTACAGCCAGCATATTATAACTGAGTATAACATGAGGGATCCCATGGGAACAGAACACACATGGGAATATATCCCACTACCTGCCCATATGCAGCAGAAGAGAAGTAGAATTGTTACTCTAGAGCCAGGACCTACAATAACCAGTGTGGTAGCCACTCACCACATGTGCCTTTTGAGCACTCAAAACGTGGTGAGTCCAAATTGAGATATGTTCTCAGTGTAAAATCTACACTGGATTTCAAGGACTTAGTATGAAAAATGTCTCATTAACAATTTTTTACTTTGATTGCTAAATCACTATATTAGTCTTAAATATAACTATAATCCTCCCCTGATTAAAATACCTACTAGGCAAAATATACATCAGGAAAAATTGAAATGATATGTTGCTTATACTGTTAAATATATTATTAAGATTAATTTCACATGTTTCTTATTATTCTTTAAATGACATTACTAGATAACTTAAAATTATATTTGTAGTTCACATTATATTTTAATTGGACAGCACTGGCCTAGAGGGAAAAATCAGGAACAAAGAAGGAACTACCTAACAGTTATACTTGTTTGAAAAATGAAACAGTCTGTCTCAGGAAGTATATTAACTATCATTATTTAGAAAGCAAAATACTGTGACTTCCGCTTCTGGTCATGATGGAAAAACAGGGACTAGATTATCCTAGCGTGCTAAACAACTAGAAAACTGTGTAAAATGCATGAAATAATAGTTTTTAAACACTGTTTTATAAGCAGCTCAGGACTGTGATTTCTCAGAAAAGAGAAATGAAGTGGGGGAGCCCTTCGACTGCCCCAGCTCACTGCCTAGAGGAAGTCTCCAAGCTGAAGCACAGCAAAGAACCCAAACAGAGACCAGTGGTGCCAGTGAGTTGAAGGAATAGAGATTGGAGTTCACTAAAGCCAAGGAAGCTAGAATTTGTGGGGTAGAATGCTGGAGAGAAGGAAGGTACACAGAGAGAGCGCTCCAGAGATCTGCAGTGGGGTCCCCTTCAGTCTTTGGCTGAGTACTGACCTGTGCATGTGTGGGAGGAAACTACCTGAAGCCAGGCAAAGAACCACCAGAAAGGAGCTGGCAAAACAACCCCTGGAGCTCATACTGGGTTAGCAATTTGCTGTCTTCTCACCAGCCAGAATAGAAAGAACTTAGTATATGGGCAGCAAGGAGATTACTAAGAAGGACTCCAATTAATAGCCATAGACTAAAATTTCACCATCTGATCTCATCTTAACAAAGCTTAAAAGCAGGACTTGAAAGGATCAAACTTATTACAAGCAACTTAATTGCATACAAAACAAAATGCACTATTTGTAACACATACAAATACACTATTTAAAGGAATACAACAAAATCTAGCATCCAAGAATGTAAAATTCAAAATGTCTGACATCAAATCAAAAATTACCAGGTTTGCAAAGAAGTTGGAAAATATGGCACATAACCAGAGAAAATTCAATTAATAGAAACAAATTCAGGAATATCAGAGATGATGGAGTTAGCAGAGAAAGATGTTTAAAATAGCCATTATAAATATGCCCCATATATTTAAGGAGGTAGAGAAAAACATGAACATAATGAGACAAATGGAAGATATAAAAAAGACAAGAATGTAATCTATTGAGATGAAAAATACAATATCTGAAATAAAAAAATACAGTAGATGAGGTTAACTACTGATTAGACACTACAAAAGAAAAGATCAAAAATCTTGAAGACATAGAAATAGAAATTATTCAAAATGAAGCATAGAGGAGAAATAAAAAGACTGAAAATGAATAAAACATCAATGACTTGTAGGCAATGAAATGGTAATTGAAGTCCCAGGAGTAGACGGCAGAGAAGGGACCACAGAAGAAATTTTAAAAAATTCGTTGAAATCTTAATTTGATGAAAACAATAAACTCAGATTTACAAAGCTTGACAAACTCCAAACAGAATAAACATAAAGGAAAGCACATAAAGACACATTATAATCAAATTGCTGAAAACCAGTGCTAGAGAAAAATCTCAAAAGCAGCCAGAAGAAAAAACTATTATTTAGAGTAGCAAAGAGAAGAGATAATAGATCTCTCACCAGAAAGTATGCAAGCCAGAAGACAATGGAGCAACGTCCTTAAAGTAGTGAACAAAAGAAAAAAGAAAAGAAAAATCCCCTGGTATCCTAAACCCAGCAAAAATAATTGTTTTAAGTGAAAGAAAAAAAAAAGACTTTTTCAGACCAAAACAGATAAAAAGCTGAGAGAATTAATCACCAGCAGACCTGCACTACAAGAAATGAGTGTCTTCATGAAGGAAAAAGGACACAAAAAAAATGATACCTGATGGATTCTTGTATTTACACAAAGGAATGAAGAAAACCAGAAATGGTAAATATGTAGGGAGATACAAAAGACATTAACTTTTTTATCACATTGGAAAATAACTGAATGTTTAAAGCCAAAAAAAAAAGCAATATAATACAGTGTTTATAATATATAATTAACATTTACATGCAAATGTATATTTTCATATATAAATATATATTAATATATAATTAAAATGCATAACAACAATAACACAAAGGACAGGAGTAAATAAATACATACAGCGACAAAACGAAGCCTTTGAAACATCTATAAACAATGCTCTTTCTGTGCTTGGTGAAGAATGCATGATTTACCTCCACAGAGAAGGAAATGGACATATGTACAGATAGGGAGTGATTCTCAACCAGGGTGATTATTTCCCCCAGGGAACATATGGCAACATCTGGAGACATTTTTGGTTGTCACAACTATGAGTGAAAGTGCTACTAGCACCTGGTGAGTAGAGGCAGGGGTGCTACTAAACATCCTGCAATGCATAGGACAGCCCCCACAACAAAGAACTGTCCAATCCAAAATGTTAGTAGTGCCACTGCTAAGAAACCCTGAGACAGAGGCAGGCCTCTTGATTTCACAGATGCCTCCAGAATTCACATCACTCAGAGGGAGGAGACGTGAGCCTGACTGCTAGGACCTCCTGTGGAGGCTGGGGGCTGGGGCGCTGCCTTCTCCACTGGCGACTGAGAGCAAGCAGATGAAGCATTCAGAATCAGCAGATCTGCCACCTCCAGTGCTCCGCTCCCAACACCCTTCTGAAACCTCTTGGCAAGGCCCGGCGTGATTGCAAACCCACCACAGGGCAGCGTCCAGGAGCTCAGCAGCCACAGCCCACCCACTCCTTCCCACTCCAGAAAGCTCTAAGTGGCACGTTTTCTCACCAGACGCCTCAGCAAAGTCTTTCAGCACCTCCTGGGTGGGCTAGGGCTCAATTCCTTATTTTCCACAGCTCAAAGACTGACAGCATGAGAGAAACAAGCATCTTGGGAGTGAGGGGAGAATAGGACAAAACTACTGGAATTGAGATTGATTCAGAAACATGGAGTGTCTAGTTCTATGGTTTGTAGCACCACAGATTTCTCCACGCCTCACGGTTTAGAGAGTAGTTTCACTTATACCTTGGTATTTTATCCTTACCATAACCCCGTAAGGAAGGTAGAGCAGTTATCAACTCCAATGAGAAAACAGAGGGTAAAACAATAAAGGATTTCTCCAAGGCCTTGCTGCTAAGTGTTTGGGAACCCACGCTGTCTGATTCCTAGTGCTTCACTACGGAGGGTAAACGCAGTCCTCTTCGTGGAGACTCGTGTTAGGTTTGCGGTAGGGCAGGCAGAGATGGGGCCAGGTGGATACTGGTGCACAGCCCAGAAGCCCCTTCAGGACTGCAGCTCTAACCCTCCAGCTGCGGGAGGCTCACAGCTGTGTCCCTTTCTGTGTTATCCTTGGCTGAAGGGAGCTGCCTTGCCCAGAGTTATGCTCCCTCTCCAGAGGGCAGCCTACATTCAGCGACAGGTTAATGTCTAGGTACAGAGGTCCAGTCCCTTTGCCTCAAGTGGGACATCTCTGAAGGCCCACCCAACTCTAGAGCTCTCTGTAGGGTTGACTGAGGCCTTTGTTGCAATTGCATTACAGTTCAACTTCTCCCTCTGCCTGGGCCAGCTCCCTTCACTCCCTCACAGGTGCAGAACCCCAGAGCACCCCTGAAATCCTCCTGCTTATGCACACACACACACACACACACACACACAAATACTTGCAACTGATATGAGGAAGAAACAATGACTACAGAAAGTGGGCAAAGTTGGCTTCAGGTCTCCTCTACGCCTTCACTGAGTTTTACCCTCCCCCCTTACTCTCTTTTACTGGACAGCCAAATCCTGGAGCCTTCCCAGAGGCTGCACTGTCTTCACATTCTTCATACCATCTTGCACCCATATGAGTGGGTAAAGGAGATTTTTGGGTGTGCAGGTAGATTTAGAGGCTTCTATCAAATCATGATATAAGTAGTTACCCCTTGTGACTACTGTGTAGGACCAGCTCTGACCTTAGCCCATGACTCAGTTGTGGTCAGGCCTCAATGGAGAGCTTGAGAGACTGGGTCAGTGGTCTCAACCCAGCCAAATGAGTGAGAATACCCAATCCCATTCCTTTGAAAGACATGACCAAGTTTTCCTGGTTTACATCAAAAATATTACAGAAGCATACATACAGGACTCAAGTTGCTTGGAGCAACCTTGAGGCTGAGGCCTGACTGAAAGGACAAATCTCAGGGCACGCATTCAGAATGGGCTGCAGAGCCAGGCAGAGAGTATGCGTGCCCAGCGCTGCTCTCTTTAGGATTTCCTGAGTCTGTTACATGTGGCAAGAAGACACCATTTGCAGAAAATTAGCCCCATTGAGAGGCTAGAGTTCCACAATGACATACTTGCTGTTCCCAAAACAGAACACGAATAACGCCATCTGCATCGTAAATCATTCAGGCACTAAAGCCCACATGATAAATCAAAATGAAAATGACGACATGATCTTATACATAGAAAACCCCAAAGAATCCACAGAAAAACTATTAGAAATAATCAACAACTACAGCAAAGTAGCAGGGTATAAAATTAACGTGCATAAATCAGTAGCATTTCTATACACTAACAATAAACTAACAGAAAAAGAACTCAAGAACTCTATCCCATTCACCATCGCAACGAAAAGAATAAAATACCTTGGGATAAACTTAACCAAGGAAGTGAAGGATCTATACAATGAAAACTACAAGACTTTCTTGAAAGAAATTGACGATGACATAAAGAGATGGAAAGACATTCCTTGCACATGGATTGGAAGAATAAACATAGTTAAAATGTCCATACTACCTAAAGCAATATACAGATTCAATGCTATCCCAATCAGAATCCCCAGAACATTCTTCACAGAAATTGAACAAACAATCCTAAAATTCATATGGGGGAACAAAAGACCACGAATTGCTAAAGCAATCTTGAGCAAGAAAAACAAAGCCGGCGGAATCACAATCCCCGATTTCAAAACATACTACAAAGCTACAGTGATCAAAACAGCATGGTACTGGTACAAAAACAGGTCCACAGATCAATGGAACAGAATTGAAAGCCCAGAGATAAAACCACACATCTATGGACAGCTAATCTTCGACAAAGGAGCAGAGGGCCTACAATGGAGAAAAGAAAGTCTCTTCAACAAATGGTGCTGGGAAAACTGGACAGCCACATGCAAAAGATTGAAAATCGACCATTCTTTTTCACCACACACCAAAATAAACTCAAAATGGATCAAAGACCTAAAGATTAGGCCTGAGACAATAAGTCTTTTGGAAGAGAATATAGGCAGTACACTCTTTGACATCAGTTTCAAAAGAATCTTTTCGGACACTGTAACTCCTCAGTTGAGGGAAACAATAGAAAGAATAAACAAATGGGACTTCATCAGACTAAAGAGCTTCTTCAAGGCAAGGGAAAACAGAATTGAAACAAAAAAACAGCTCACTAATTGGGAAAAAATATTTACAAGCCACTTATCCGACAAAGGGTTAATCTCCATAATATACAAAGAACTCACACTGCTTAACAACAAAAAAACAAACAACCCGATCAAAAAATGGGCAGAGGACATGAACAGACATTTCTCAAAAGAAGAAATGAATATGGCCAATAGACACATGAAAAGATGTTCATCATCGCTAATCATCAGGGAAATGCAAATCAAAACTACACTAAGATATCACCTTACCCCCGTTAGATTGGCAAAAACATCCAAAACCAAGAACGACAAATGTTGGAGAGGTTGTGGAGAAAGAGGAACCCTCATACACTGTTGGTGGGAATGCAAACTGGTACAGCCACTATGGAAAACAGTATGGAGATTTCTCAAAAAGTTAAAAATAGAAATACCCTATGACCCAGCCATCCCATTACTGGGTATCTATCCTAAGAACCTGATATCAGATATCTCAAGAGTCCGTTGCACCCCTATGTTCATCGCAGCATTATTTACAATAGCCAAGACGTGGAACCAGCCTACATGCCCAGAAACTGATGATTGGATAAAGAAGATGTGGTATATATACACAATGGAATACTACTCAGCCATAAAAAAAGACGAAATTGGCCCATTCACAACAATGTGGATGGACCTCGAGGGCATTATGTTAAGCGAAATAAGTCAGTCAGAGAAAGACGAACTCTATATGACTCCACTCATAGGTGGAAATTAGTATATTGAGAAGGAGATCCGATCGGGGGTTACCAGGGAAAAGGGGGGGGTGGGGGGAGGGTACGGAGGGGGAAGGGGTGTACCCACAACATGACTAACAAAAATGTACAACTGAAATTTCACAAGCTTGTAATCCATCATAACATTAATAAAAAAAAAAAAAAAAAAAAGTTCTAGAGCATCATAACAAGCAATGTCAGAATTGCTTTTAAGCCTAATCATTCAGTAGCAACTTGCTACAGTAAAGTCACCTGTGAAAGCCAATCAATTAGTGGAAGCCTAAGAGTTTGAAAGTCAGCTAGTGGAGGGCTGGCTCAGCCCAGTGGTGTCAACCCACCCTCTCCTCTGTAACCAACACCAAATAGGCTGCTAATGCTGGAGTCAACCTATTCCCACTTCTTTAAGCAAAATCACCTTTCTAAAACTGATGTCAACATGCCGTTGCCTCTGTAACCAATGCAGTTCAAACAAAACCTTTCCCCAAAATACTACATAAGAAAGACTAAGCCTGTCCAGTAGAATTCTACTTTACTTAAGGAAGCAATAAATTCAGCTCTGTTTTTGTTTCAGAAAAAAAAAAAAAAAAAAAAAAAAAACTAATTTATTTTACCCATATCTATAACTGAATTAGTTTTCAGGAATAAGGTTTCTTTCGTGTTACATAAAGCTCTACTCTGAGACTTATGTAGTCAGAGTGAGGAGGTGGCCACAGGAGGGGCATAGCCACAGAAAATTGTGGGAGATTAACAGGGACACTCTCCCCCCACACCTGCTTGTACCAATCTCTATGGCCAAATAGCCCATTAATAAAACTTTCATATACTGGTCTAAATGTGCAGATTTGTTAACAAGCCATGGATTGTGCTTGTCCCCTTGTCTAGGCTGATGCAGAAATAGAAACTCAAGTTCCATATAAGACATCTGTGTATACATTTATGTATGTGTGTGGGTGTGTGTCTGTTTCTCTACTAATAAAATAAAGAATATCTGTTTCTTTCAGGAATATATAAATAAACTTCATTCCATTTTCATGAAATGATTTTTAAAATCATGAGTACAAGAGGTATCAGAGTTTCTTTTATCTCTCTTTTTACTTAGACCTCCCATCCCTTACTCTGCTTTTCAGCTTCAGCAAGATATGATCAATGGCTCAGGGGAACATCAGGGTCGACTTTTGAGACAGAAGAAAGAAAGGCAGGATTTGAGAACACACTGCTATCCTCAAAAATGCTTTCATTGGATAGCTCTCATTTGAACAAGTTCCTGCATTTTACAATGGCTTTGGTTGACTTCCGATGGATCAACGGACTTGAGTGGTCCAACATCTCCAAAGAACTGGTGTCTTAGAAAGCATTGCTAGAAAACACGTAAAACAAGACATTTAAGAGTATGCACAAAGGGAGCTAATATGTGATAAATTAAGTATGGAAAATCCTTGGATAATTACACAATTCATGGGCAATTGCAGGGAAGTCAGATTTGCCATTTTTAAACAGACACCTAACAGCTGAAATCTCCTAGAGGTAACGATCCACATTCAGCTGCTTTCTGTGCCTAGTTCCAAAGAAACAGGGTGTATTAAGGAAAACTGAAACAAAATCTTGTTTTACGTATTTAAAAATCCTGATATAACCTTTCTCCATCAGAGGTCAATTTGCCTGGAATTAAGAGCTGAAAAGACATGCTGTTGTCGTCAGCAGCAGCAGGAGTGTTGCAGCATCTGGATGTGTGCAATCACAATGACTATCCTAACAGAAAGAAGAAATATTTTAGAAAAAAACAAGAGAAGAATATCCAAATAGGTTGGAAAAAGATATTGAACATTCCAGTATAAGAAAATGCCTGGACAATGTTGTCTTGGTGTAGAAAAGAGATATTCAACTAAAAAGGTCACTGTGGGGTCTAGTCCTGATTCACACAGGCTTAGGAAGCCCCTTTCTCCCTCTGAGCCTCCGTTTCCCCATTGGGCAGGTGAACTCCTCCTTCAAGTTCTGTGCTGCTTCCATCTCAAATTGTGAGTGTGAAGTTGGGTCTTCTCCCAAGCATTCATCTCAGTGCCCTTGTTGTGCCTATGGGTCTATTACGGAGGCCTCCCAGTTGAGGGCAAAGCAACAGGAATTCTGTTGGGGGCAGAGAGCTGTGAAGAGGCCAGTTTACTTGTGGGCCCTGCCTCTCCCTCATGACACATTTTCTTTCTTTTGTTATCTTAGAGCCATGCAGATGGTAGCATATTCTACCTGGACTTCTTTAAACAAGTCTACCCTTTCGGGTTTATAAAAACTCAGGTTTGTAATTGCTTTAAGCCAGAAAATCCCCTCGTGGTAATATCCTTAATGAGATTTTCTAAAGACTGCCCACCATGAAGAGCTGGAATTCATTGATGACTTGCACAGTAATGATAACTAAGACAACTGAGCAAAGTCAATGATAAGATGATGAAGTTTGTGAGAACTGAGGATAAGCCATGCTAAATATACGTGTGTATGTGTCCACATAGAGAAACACATATAAACACACGCACATATGAAATATGTATTTCTCATATTCAGAGGACACATGTTCACAGTAGAGAATGACTAGGGAGGCAGAAGGGCACAGCATTAGCAACATGGGCTCTAAATGCTCAGGCTTCACGGGCGTGAATCCCCACTCCTGCGTGAGCTGGGGCACGTCATATGCCTTCTCACTCACCTTTACTCTCTTCCTCTACAAAATAGAGATCACAATTTTATGTGAAAGTGAGGGGTAAACTGCAACATAACAGTAGCGCTTTGAGGAGAGGATCATGGTGTCCTGGTAGACATTTAGTGGTCTCTTCTAGTTCTAAAATTCTATAGGATTCTCCGTTTTGAGGCTGGGCTGAATGTATAGTGTTGAAGAATATTCCAACTTGAAATTCTTCAAGCCAAGCAACTTTGCACAGTTATTTGTGTTATCATTACAAGGTCACAAATTCTGTTGTTTCTTGTGTAGATTGTTAAACTAGTTAATCTGTATAAATATTCAGAAATATGGAAATATAAACTTATAGCATTTCTATACTAGCCTATTTCAATCGTCAGTCTTTGTGGTATTTCTGTGAAGTCTGGTTCAGCAAAGGGCCGAACACTCAGACTCACTGTTAGCTACTAACAACAGAGACTTGGGGCTTCTCAGATGTTACAGATTCTGTATTTCTTCCCTAACATGCTGACATCTGAGAGAGCGTGTCAAAAAGGATCATCTAGAATGTGAGTCATGAAAGTCAACTGGCAGAAGACAACGTCGAAAATTGTCACTGGAGCCTTCGGTTGCAAGTCAAGGACTCTGACATCTGACCTCAGCTGCAGCACAGTCTAAGTGAAAGAAAGAGACGACCTGACGGGGAGCTGGCTGCCAGGCTACTGGGAATGCACAGGCTCTCTGTGATTTGACACAAATAATCTGAGTAAACAGTAATAATGACAACGATAATGGCAGCTAATATTTATCCCATGCTTACTATGGCCAGACACTGTTTTAAGGGTTTTCTCAAATAAGGCTGGTACTAATAACATCACCTCCATTTACAGATGAGGAAACTGGGGCAATGAATAGAAGTAACATGCCCAAGGTCGCACAGCCAGTCAGTGGGAGAGTGTGATCTGAACCCACACAGAGCCTGGCCTCTTGGCTATTACCCTAACTCCTCTACCTGGAAGTGATTTGGGATTACTAAATAATTGCAAAACATTTCCTTATGCTTTTAAAAAAATAAGTTAAAGGACTTGTGCTGTATTTTAATCTATTATCCTGATTACTCAATTTGTTTATGTCCTCACTACTTTTTATCCCTTACAAGTATTTTAAATTAATTTTCTGGTTAATAATTTTCTTCCTTGAATTTGAATAAAGAATAATTATAAAAGTTAAAGTATTACAAGTTAAGAGACTCCAGTTCTATCCTTGGCTTTGCCATAAAATTATTGTGTGAATTTGCTTGAGGCCCCAGTTTCCTCATGCTTCTTAGAGGGTTCCTTTCTTTAACTACAATAGCTCAGTGCATGTAAAATGTCATTCTGTGAACTTGAGAGATACTGTCTGTCGAGTGCAGATGGCTGAGGCAGGTTGCCAAGGGGCTAGTTTCTCCATCCTGGCTTTAACACTGTATGCTACAGCCCCTCCCTCCATGTCTTGGCTATGTACCAGTCTAAGATGTTACAGAGACATGCTTGAGTTGGCTAGGAACCAGTATGATATTTAGAAAGAAGAAAATAAAAGCTTAAGAATGATCAAGTTCTCTTAAGTAATATTAAACAAAAGCATGCTATGCTCTTTCTAATTCCCTCTGAAAGCACTTCTTATGTTCGCAAAGAGAATGACAGGATGAATACGTCAGCCTGTTATACTTCCCAATGTGAGGTGTGGGCTGGTAGTTTGCCACAAAATCACCCATTCCACAGGAGCCAGTTATGTTTCAGTGCCAAGTCTTGTTCTCAAGCAGCAAGATGCCTGCTCACTATGGTCCATATCTGTTAGTGTCCTGAAATTATACTGATATTGTTATTTTAAGGTATTCGACAACAGAAGTAAATGGCAAAGGTCCTCATTCATCACATACATTTGATGACCCTTAGGGAACATAAGATGTGAATATTATAAAAATTACTATTTTTAAGAAGTATAATCACTTTCTTCTTTTTAGTCTACAGTGCAAATTTATGGAGACCACAAAAAGATTCATACATTATTCTGTAACTTTTTACCCAAAACAGGGTGGTGTGTTTCCCCAAATTATTTATTTATTTGTATATTCAAAATTACTTATTAAAAGGGCTGCCTGGCATAAAGAACTTGAAGGGACAATTGCTCAATCTGTAATAAGATTTAAAAGAGATTTTTAGAGGCCTATGAACTTCTGCGATGCCATTTTTAAAATATGCAAGAATTAGTCTCCCTAGGAACAACTGAGGTGTGTATTAAATGCTACAGATTTATTAAATGGAATTGAAAACTCAAAACTGACTTGTTAGTTGTTCCTCTAAGAATTTCACCTCCTGCTTCTCTCCCTCTCCTCTCCTTTGCAGTGCAACCATGCCTTCAAATAGCATTCTTTAAAAGGAAGCTTTATGGCTTTGGAGGAATAAGCTGATTTCACAGCCAGCTTTGCCACTGCTATGGAAAACAGAGTGCACATGCAAGCCAGCTGAAGTCATACGAACTGCAAGGATTAGGGCCGCGGGGGCCTCCACTACTGCTGTCAAACTGCAATTGGAAACAGCTTTTCCAAAGTACAGCATGAGAAATCAGGAATTCCTGTCCACAGCTCCCCAACCTGCTGGGTTTTTAATCAGGACTGGCACAACCCAACAGAGATGAGAAATATAAAAATTATGATGAAACCAAACAAGAGTATCTTCTGGTTTCCAAGTTTTATTCTGCCTGGGTCCCTTCCAGGCCTGTAATTATTGTCACTCACGAGTTGATAATGAACAGCTTCTTCCTAGGAGCTCCAGGAAGGCTTGACCCAAAGGCACGACAGGTTCAGTTCAGCGCCTCCCTTCACTCCAGCCCTGGGTGTGCAGATCGTCTAACTGCTCAAATTCCTAACCTTATCTCAGCTCCTTCAACTTTATTCATGACTTCGAGATAAAATAACTTTTGCAGAGATCATAGAAAAACTGTTTAGAATATTAATGAACAAGAAACATTCAATGAAAGTTTTTTTTCTTGGCACTCCAACTTTAAGGGAGGGTCTACTCTGAAGAGAACGAGCTCAAGTCAGTAATTTTGTTAAAAAAAAAAAAACAGAACAACTTTTAGGATTTGGTTTGAGATTAATCTAAATGTAGCCCAATTTCCTGCATCTCTGTCCAAATCTAGAAGCTCAGAGATGGCAGAAAACCCAGAGGTCAATTATTGCAATGTCCATTTCATTTGTCAGTTCTTCGACAATCTTTCAGACACATTTACTAAAGTAGGAAAATGAACTGATCAGAGAATTGACCAAAAAAATGACCTTATCAGATAAATTACCAACATACCTGTTACATATAAGTCACTCATTCTGATGATGATATAACGCTGTGTTATACATGGATGGTAACACCTGAAAAAGGGCCAGCCGTAACCTTCACATTGAAAGATCTTTAATTAAAACTCCCTCAGATGTATGATTTCCATACAAAGGGGTTGTGATCTGATTTTTTTTACTAGCTTTAAAGGCTCAAATCAAATTCCGTCTACCCAGTGAAACTGTCCCTGGTCCCCTTGAGTCAATTAATTTCTCTTTTATCTTTTCTTCCACAGCAAGTTTCTGTGACCTCTCTTTAGCACAGGACGTTCTGTACAATAGAGGTAGTTGCAAGTAGGTGAGTATTCCCCACTAGACTGTGGGCTGTTTACCCAAAGGTGGTGATTTTGTATTATTCATTTCTGCAGCCGTCTCCTCTCCTGTTCTGGAATTAAAGCCCAGAACTGAATTCATAGCAGTACAAAATAAACCTTGTACCGTCTAAAATGTATTATTGATTTGATATTATTTAGGGAAGAAGTTTTCAGGAAAAAAGTATAGGCAAATGATGATTTCAGAGAGTAGGAGAAAGCTCAGCTCATGGGGAGAATATTGTGTGCAAACTGGATGCTCAGCAAAGGTAAACATGAGGCCCTGAAATATTACTCAACTATCACCAATATGGTTGTCCCAAACTAGAGCAAATTTAGACTCATTAGGACGTTCTTTAAAAAGTAGCAATCAATTTCTGGATAAAAATTTCTTAAAAATAACTTGTCCTCTACTAAAAGCAATTTCATGAAAGCACCTTAGAGACCCACTTAATGAAAAATCTAATTAGATTTTAGAGAAATTTTTATCAATAATGATCAAATCAAGAAAAAAAAGAATTCTGGTTAACTATAAATTAACTAGAATGTTCCACAGTCTGGACTCACCTTCAATCTGGCAATGAAATCTGCTTGTTAAGAGTAGTAGACTCAGACAGCCCTTACCTTCATGAACACACATCTTTTGAGCATCCTCAGGATGAAGTAACTCCAGTAAAAGTGAAGAGCTTGCAGGACTATGAGCTGGAAGTTGATGAAGAAGTATGCAAAGAAAGGCTCAATGTAGTGCAGAGGCAGAATCAGTGTGTAATATAAAATCCTGAAAAACCAAACAGAGGGGAGTATTTCATTACAGACAAAGCACTTGTGAATTTCTATTGAGAAAACAAATAATTTTTTCTCCCAAGGTATACAACATTCATTTCATTTCTAATGATGTTCAAGAAATTCTCAGGAGAAAACAATATGATAATATTGCCTTTTATGTCATTATTGGCACATCACACACAAAAATACAGTCTGCCTCCTGGGAGAAAAGTTAAAGCAAATGGAATTTTTATCGCCACACTGCCTATACTGTAATGTCTCTGTACCTCGGTTTCCTCATTGCAAACAGGAGAGCATACGCTAACCCTACTCACCCTCCCAGGAGGAGGTGGTGGAAATGTTCAGAACAAGTGAGATGAAGTATGTTTACATCCAGTTATTGCCTTTATAACACAATTTCATTTACTTGGCATCAAAGGTAAATGGGGAATTCTACAAAAATAAATTTTCCAGAGCAAATGGGCTTTTAAAGAAGCAAAAATTCCATTATTACTCCCGCTTCACTTCCACTTTCTAAAGTGAATTGCATACTTTCTTAATTTCATAAATAGACTCCTGGACACAATCTGAACTCCCGTTGAGGACCCAGGATGCACAGAGCCTTCAGATACTATTCCAGTATGAAAGGCTATCTGCTCCCTTCCCAAATTTCATACACTACTATAATTTTAGAGTTTTTGGATAAGTTTGTTTATAGGTACATTACTATAATTATAAAAATAATTTATTCATATAAAATTGGGAAAATAAGAAAAAGAAAGTTATCTATAATACCATCACTTTAAACAAATAATATTGTAACTTTTGTGTATTTTCTTCCAGTTTTTTGCTAAACTATTTATTTTAATTTTATTTTTTAAATTAACATACAGTAAAATTGACTATTTTAGGAAAAAAGTACAATTTTCATGAAATAGTTATGAACACTTTCTGCAATCAGTGCAACATCCATTTCTCTGTCTATTCTGTTTGGAAGTAACTACAAAATAAAATTTTATTTTACTGGTTTTTCAAAGCATAAGAAAAACTTTTCTCCTACAGTTCTATGAATTATAATACATGTATAGGTTTGTGTAACCACCACCACCATTAGGATACAGAACAGTTCCATCATCCCAAAAAACCCGCTTGCGCTATCCGTTTACAGTCACACGCTCCTCCCTGCCTAACACTTGGCAACCACTTATCTGCTCTCCATCCCTTTAACTTTGTCTTTTCAAGAAGCACACGTATATGGAATCACAGAGCAGGTCAGTTTTTGAGACTGCCTTTTCATTCGGCACAGTGCCTTTGAGATTCACCCCAGTTGTTGTGGGTATCAGGAGCATGTTCCTTTTTATTACTGAGTGGTATTCCATTGTACAGATGTAGCACCATTTATCTGTTCACTCACTGAAGAGCATTTGGATTGTTTCCAGTTTTTGACAATTATAAATAGAATTGCTATAAATATCTATGTACAGGTTTTTGTGTGAACGTAAGTGTTCATTTCTCAAGGGTAAAGGCATAGGGTGGAACTGCCGGTTATCACGTGGTAAGCCTATATTTAATTTTATAAGAAACTGAAAACCTGTTTTCCAGAGTAGCTGTTTTGCATTCCCACCAACTTGGTATTGTCCTAGAGAGGTTTTTGCCACAGTAGTAAAAGTAGCACTTGTGGGATTTGATGTTCAATTCCATTTAGCTTTAAATCAAAAACATTTTACACTGCTTGGACAACTTGGAGTATATAGTCTTCCCCAAATTGAAGGTTATTTCTTTAGAAGTGTATATTCTTAAATATGAGATTATTGTTTCAAGGTGTGCATTAAAAGTACATAAATTCAAGGTGTATATTAAACACTATTAAAACTTTGCCGAATTATTTTCCAAAATTACAACAATTTACAAGGCCACAAGCAATCTATGAAAAAGTATTTCATATGGACACAGGCAATTTATGAAAGTATTTCATTGAACCTCCAACCAGTATCAGGTGGCTTTAAAATTTGCTAATTTAAAAAGCAAAATAATTTCAATTTGCATTATTTGCAACATTCTGACAGTCCCTATGTCTGCTTAGTAGCTCTATTTCCTCTTTTGTGAGTTACCACTCAAGATTCTTATCCATTCAAAAAACAAGTACATAAACTCTGAACTCTATATAATAAAGATCATGGCCATTATCCATTTTACTTATGCAAATATTTTTTAGAAACTTAGGCATCACAGAAAAATACAAAGAGGTTAAATAAAAATCACTTAAAATCTCACAACTCACAGGAAATCCAGTCCCTTTTGGTGAACATAATTTGAGATATCTCTCCTAAAATACATTCTTCAAGGTCTTTTTTTCTTCCCCTTCCCCATCACCACATGATTTTATACAACAGGGATCACACTATGCCTGTGATTTGGTACCCTGCCTTTTTCACTCTATGTTACAAAGAGCTTTCCAAGTCAATGAACATATCTAATAGCAGGAGTCAGCAAGCTTTTTTGTAAAGGGACAGATAGTACATATTTCAGGCCTCTGGACCATTCAGTCTCTATTGCAACAACTCCACTCTGCCATTGTAGTGTGAAAGCAGACATAGATAATACACCAATTGATGGGTGTGGCTGTGTGCCAATAAAACTTTATTAACAAAAACAGTCAGTGGGCTAGATTTGGCCTGTGAGCCATAGTTGGCCAACCCCTACTATATACCATCCCAACAGCTGCACAGAAATTCATTTTATAGATATCATAATTTACTTACCTTATCCCTTATTGACATTTAACTTGTTCCCAAATTTTCATTACATTATAAAGAACACTTTGAGAATTACTTGTAAAGACATTTTGATAGAATCACTTGATTATTTTCTGAGAATAGCTAAAATCCTGAATCAAAGAGTATACTTATTTTTCATTTTGGAGCAATATACTAGACTGCTTTCCAGCAAGACTGTACCAATTTACAGTCTTGCACCCAGTGTATGAGAGCACCTGATCCTCAGATCTTGACCAACATCGTATTTTGTTAGTCTCTCTCTGAAACATCACACTGCTGGGAGGCTGGCCCCATGGCCAGGTGGTTAGAGTTCTGCACATTCCACTTCAGTGGCTCGGGTTCATGGGTTTGGATCCTGCATGCAGATCAACTCCACTCGTCAGCCATGCTGTGAAGGCATCCCACATACAAAGTGGAGGAAGATTGGCATGGATGTTAGCTCAGGACTAATCTTCCTCAAGCAAAAAAAAAGAGGAGGATTGGCAACAGATGTTAGTTCAGGGCCAATCTTCCTCACAAAAATAAATAAATAAATAAAACATTGCACTATTTATATTTATATTTTTATTTCTTATAAAGTTAATATATATAATTGGTTATTTTATTTGATTATTTTGATTTATACTTTGTGAACTGCTTGTTCATGGTATCTGTCCATTTTTCTATTAAAGTATTTACTTTTGCCACTGCCTCATAAGTGCTCTTTATATATTAAGGATATCAACATAATTTTTTATCATGTTAAATATCATCACAAAGTCTGATTCTTTCAACGTTGTTTATGGGTTTTTTGGCATCAATTTTAAAAATATTTTTGTAACCAAATTTATCAATTGTTTCTTTTATATCTAACTTGCATGTTATGCTTTAAAAGACTTTTCTCACTCCCATTATTTAAAAACATATTTTCCTAAAATCCTGGCTCTACCACTTAAAATCCTGGCTCTATGCAACCTTGAGTCACTTCTTTGTTCATTTTCTCAATTGTAAAATGCAATGTCAAAATTAAGAAAGGAACTACTCAAAAATATCTCCTGTACATATTCTACCAGAGAATGTGAATAATTACCTAAACATACAATTACTCCTTGTGATCCATACAAAGAAAGAAAAAAGGATAGGGGCATATTGCCAAGTTCTTACTGGACTAAGATTTCCCTGTTCCTTCTAGTTGAAGAGAAGACACAGAAAACAAGGTTCCGATGAGAGGGAACTACATGTACAAAGGCCCTCAGGCATGATGCATTATGGAAAATTCAAGGGCTAAAAGAAGACCAGTGTGGCTTAAGGGAGAGAAGTGACTGACAGGGAAGAGTCGTATAAGATGAAGTGGGAGAGGTAAATGGAGCCGTCTCATGTTGGTCCTGCAAGTCAAGTTTTGTGGCTTGGCTTTCATTGTAAGAGCTTTGGGAAGCTCTGCCAGTTATAAAGGGGAGTGACAGACTGCCCAGAAACATCAGAGCCGGATTCCAGAGCTGAGGCCACTATTGTCTTGCCTCATAACCTGCAGAAGACTCTGAGCCTCACATTCCCTGGACAGGGTGTCACTAACCCCACCCCTCTGACTGGGAGGCTCCAGGGAACCATACGGCTGGCTTTGCAAACTGTAGAGTCCTAGAAATGGAAGAGATTGCCATTGACATGAAAATGCCTTCAGAGAGAGCTGAGCCACTGTAGAGAGGAGAGGTCAACAACAGGGGCTCTGGAGTCCGCTAGATTTGGATCAAGGCTCCCCTGTGATCTTCAGCAAGTTACTCAACCTCCTGGGCTTGTTTCTTCTGTAAAATGAAAACACCACCACTCACCTAATCAGGTTGTTATGAGGATTAAATGAATTGACAAATGGAGAGTTCAGCATACAATAAGCACTCAAAAACTGGTAGTTATAAGTATTACTATCACTACCACTCTGATGACGATTGCCCCCCCTCCGCCCCCCACAGAGGGCTGACATCAACAGTACAGTGAGAGCAATACCCAGGAAAGAGTGGTGCTGAACGGGCCAGAATTTCTGCTGAGGGGAGAGGAGGAGGAAGCCGCTTTAGAGATGAGGAGCAGGCTCAGGAGCAGCAGGGACTCTGTGCTGACTGAACATTTTCTGTGGGACGACAGAGGGGACAGGAGGCCCAAGAAGTGGAGAGGAGTTCAGAAAGGAGTAGCTGTTGTGGCCCTGGGGACAGCAGGTTGGGGGGCTGCAGTAACATTTTCAGGATCTCTTTCTATGGGTCTCAGTATCCTCACTAAAGGATGGTCCCCTCTCCCAGTCTCAATTTCTTCTCCTTTGCTAAGAGAAGAACGGGAAGAAAAAAAAATAAACACATCTGCCCTTCCCAGCTTTGTCCTTAACACACGTGTGTTATGTGTGCAAGCACATGCATGAACACACAAACACTTGCACACTTATCTTATAGGCTGAATGGAATTTCCCTTTTCACACAGAATGCCAAGAGACTCCTGCACTCCTCAGTTCCCAGAACTGCTCTGCTCTGTCCGCTGGCCTTCAGTCTGTCCCAATGGACACACTACTACTGTGCACGTGGACTGCAAAGCCGCGCCTTTACCCTGTCTCCAGCTTTGCTTCCCTCTTCACTCCTTCAATCACTGGAATTTAGATGGTTGGAAAAAATCCCATTGTTAGTATAAATAGTAGTTGGTTTTACTGGACTAGATAATGAAGCCACCAAAAAGTTGTATTTTTCTAATGAAAATTGAAAGTTAAAGGTCTTTTTATCTTGCTAATTGTAGGTGTGAGCAGTAAGCCTTTTCGGGATAACAAATTCTGGTTCTACAGGTGAGTAATTGCCTACTTTCTATTTCAGAGATGTCTTATGTCAAAGTGACTGTGTAGGTGAAGAAAACAATAAATACTTAGGGATGGCAAATGATGCCTGCTCCTAATCATCCAATTTAGTAATTTAATTTGAAACATATCTGTCTTGTATTTCAAATCCCCTGTTTCTAGTCTTAGTTCTTTCACAACTGGTTGTGTGATCCTGGGTATCTTAACTCTTCACCTGAAATATAAATAGGGGGGTTCTACACACTTCAACAACCTTGATGACATGCAAGACAAAGAGGGCTAAGGAGCTGTTCCTGGTGAATGACAACTGAATGCAATATGTGACCCTGGCCCAGATCCAGTAGTGAAAGGGAAAAGCAATAAAAGGCATTAGGATTAACTGACAAAATTGGAATATGGATGATAGATTGTTACATTTCCTGAAATTGATAACTATATTATGATTTTGTAAAAAAAAAGTATTTGTTTTTAGGAAACACACAGAAGTATTTAGGACTAAAAGGATATGTCGTTTGCAACCTTCAAATGGTTCAGAAAAAAATATGTATATACATATACATGTACACGTGCGTGTGTGTGTGTGTGTGTGTATTGAGAGAGAGAAAAAAAATGAATGACAATGCAAATGGGGAAATGCTATCTGGTCAATCTGGGTAAAGGGTATATACAAGAGTTCTCAGTAATATACTTGAAATTATCCTGTAAACTTGAAATTATTTCCACATAAATAAATGAGTAAAGGGGTTGGACTAAATTATGAATAAGGTCCTTTATTCTAAAATTCTTTGGTTTGAAGAAGGTGATTGTTGTAGCTGTCCTTATAAATTTATCAGCAGCAAACGATGTGCCAAGCACATGGGTGTGAGGGAAGGAGCCCCTCTGAAGGCACGCTGATGAACAGGACATTGAACACATGCGGGGGAATTCTTCCTCCCTCCTTCATCATAAGGAGTAGAACTGGAAACTCTAGTTCTGAGATACGCATCTGCAAGCGGTGGCTCAAAGGGGCGGCCCCAGTTTCAACAGAGCCATTCTCGCATTGCACAAAGCCCCTCCTTTCCTCTGGTGGCTGTGCAATAGGCATTGCACCATCCCAGGAGGGCATGGAAACTGACCACAGCACCATTAGACTTGTGCTCTCCCCTCAACTTATTCAGTACCAAGGCCCCAGGCCTTATGAGGAGAGAAAATTTTCTGGCAACCTTGAGAGAAAGAACTGGAGTTGTCCATTACCCTCAACTTTGCTTGTATCTCCACCAGCCTCAAACGCTTTTGCTTTCCTCTGATGACTTTCCTTTGGTTTAGGTAGAACTGTGTCCCCTCTTCTCCTCTCCTACTGCTCTTCACAGGGATCTTAATTCGTCCATTCTCAGTCAGTGGCAGCAATAGCTAGTTACATCGATTTTCTACACATGGTTACAGGAACAGACAAATGTCAGATGGGCACCACCCCAGTCAACTTTCTCCCACTCGACCCTTGATCTCACCACAAAACATGCAAGAAAAGCAGTGGGGAAGAACAGAGCAAGTAGATTGTAAACTGCCTCCCAAAGCAGATCTCACGTGTCTGCAGCTTGAAATAGATCTATTATCTGCATGTTGTCTGGTCCATAGTAAATTCCCAACAAAACTGGACTAGTGAAATATCCTTGAAAAGTGAGTCGGCAGAGTTACAAGTTTTAGACAGATGGCTGGGCCAGGCTAACAACAAGGAACTGACTTTTCCTCTTTGGCACCACGCAATGGCTATGTAACATGTCCAAGTTGATGGGGAGACTGTTGAAGCTAGAACAATACACTGCAACTGATTCTTTCAAAAATCACTGAAAAATCCGTCTCCCAGTCTTCCAATAGCTTGATGAGGTTTTCCTCAATCTTCCGAACAATAAGGACCAACGTCAGTACAGAAAAACTTTTACCAGCAAAAAATTTTTATAGTCAAGTCTGTTAATAATGGTTTATTTGCAATCCAACTCTCCAAAGACAGCAAACAGTGGTATTGGCTGCCCTCTGTAGTGGGTTGGTAAATTCAGTGAAACATCAAGATCAAGAAAATGCCAAATGCATGCAACTAATTCTCCTTGAAATCCAGAAATGCTGGCAAGAGAATGAGCTTTTAAATCTAGGATTTTTAAAGTCGAGGATGTGTGGGAAAGTAACACACCAACTGTGCTTCACTCAACTCCAACACCATGTTCAATTGTGTACCGGGCAAGAGTAAGCTTCTTGTTGACTTTGAGACATCAGGGGAAAGTCTGAGGCAAATGTCCGTCATTGCCAAATTAAAAGTCAACCACAACAGCAATACTTAGAAGCTTCTCAGAGAGCTTCTCAGATGGAGAGCTTCCACGGTGTGTGCTTTTAAAATCCATTCACGGGGGCTGGCCCTGTGGCCGAGTGGTTAAGTTTGCGCACTCCGCTGCAGGTGGCCCAGTGTTTCCTTGGTTCGAATCCTGGGCGCGGACATGGCACTGCTCATCAAACCACGCTGAGGCAGCGTCCCACATGCCACAACTAGAAGAACCCACAATGAAGAATATACAACTATGTACTGGGGGGCTTTGGGGAGAAAAAGGAAAAAGAATAAAATCTTTAAACAAATAAAATCCATTCACGAACTCTTTGAAATTACTCCCTTCAAGAAAAGGAGGCTAATTTTCCTTCCCTTAAATATAAACTGGCCTTAGTGATCTGGATCCAGTGAAGAAAATGAGGTTGTAAGTGACATGATGTGACTTCTAAACGCAGGTTATAAAAGGACATACAGCATCTGCCTCTCTCTCTTGAGCTGCTCACCCTTGAAATCCAGCTGCTATGCCGTGAGGAGGTCAGGCCAATGGAGGGGCCGTGTGCAGGTGTTTCAGCTGACAGGTCCAGCTGAGGTCTCAACCAACAATCACCATTGATCAGCTGATTTTATATATGTTACCTCAACCATGTGAGTGAGAGAGCCTTCAGGAAAATTCCAACTCTGGCTACCATCTGATGGTCCAACCACCACCTGACTGTAACTACATGAGTGGAAACTATCTAGGTGAGGCCAGTCACCTCAGAGAACCATAAGAGATAATAATAATCAATAAATGTTGTTGTTTTAAGAGAGAGGTCCGTAAACTATGGCCTGGTGGTAAAATCTAGCCTGCAACCAATTTTACTACAGCCTGTGAGTTAAGCTGGTTTTGGTACATTTTTAAATGGTTGAAGAATAAACAAAACAAAGAAAAATATGCAGCAAAGACCATATGTGGCCCTCGAAGCCTAAAATAGTTATTCTGTGGCACTTTACAGAAAAAGTTTGCTCACCGCTGTCTCAAGCCACTAAGATTTCAGAAGGCGCAGTATGCAGCTACACATAACTGGAACACATAGCATCCACGGAACACAGTGAGCAGTGTCGATGGACAAATGCTCAGGTTACAGGGCCATGAAAGTCACACTGAAAAGCCACAATTCAAGTGTTATCTGCAAGTCAACACTTATCCTATCAATAATTGTTGTCACACAGCATTCTAATTTCACAAACACATTTGCTCAGCCAAAGCAAAAGTCATGGTAATGTCGCTCATCAACCAAGAAGAGTATGCTAAACATGCATCTCAGATTTGATTCCAGATTGAACTCCAATTTCTGAGAAATTCAATAATTTTAGTAATAATAGCTGGCATTTACTGAATTCTTACTATGCGCCAGAAACTGTTCTAAGCTATTTTATAGGTATTACTTCCGTATGCCTCCTGACAACCCTTATTTCCACTTTACAGGTGAGAAAACTGAGGCACAGAGAAATGATCTAACCTGTCCAAGATCACACAGGTAGTAATTGGGAGCCAGGATTTGAGCCCAGGACTGCTTCCATCCATGCACTTAGCCACTGCACTCTGCAGCTCCTCTCCAGAAAATATCTAATCAAGACACTCAGTTCTTGTTTAAGGAATGCAGCTGGTTTCCACAGGTAGGGCAGCATCCTTGGACCTATCAGACCAGACTTCTCTGGGTGCTGGTCAAGGGTACTGTCTATTCACCAAGAATCAGGCCTGGAACCTGGTTCTCCATCTCTTTCCCCTGGAACCTAGAATCTTTAATAGCTCTACTTTTTCTCTTGAGAGGATCTGAAACTCCTAGACTGGCCCCAAACTATGGTTGGTTATAAGCTGTTCCTTCCAAAACATCAAAGTCTTCCTCACATTTTCCCTCTGGTTTCTGTCAGTCAACACATGGAAAATTATGCTTGCCAAAGGAGTGACTGTCAGGGGAGACACAATATAGCTTCTTCATTGCCAGCCCTTGGCTAAACAAAATCAATAGACTGAAAAAGAGCCAATCAATATTAAAAGGATCTCCAAACCATTGGTAGGACCAGTGATCAAAGAGAATGAAATGTGCATCAGTTTCCTCGTCTGTGAAGTGGGAGTGATGATACCTATCTTTACGATTTGTTGTGTAGATTAGTGCCAAGATATATAAAGGGCCTAAACCAGTGTCTGGCATTCAATTAATGGTGGTTATAATTACTGTAATTTTAACATGGGACACACCTTTCTTTTAAAGAGCTGATAATTGTCCAGTGACATTTCACTGAATAACTACAAAAGCTGCTAATCACAAAGAAAGATGCTTATTCATGAGACAAGACATAGAATAAGAGTTGCTTCTTACCCGTTGGGTTACACATTTTCCATCTCCCTTTGTAATAAGCGTTTTCCACATTGGAAGGTGTTGTTTTAATTATTTATAAAAATTAGTAGTTCATATTCTTTTCTCCAACTGAACTTGGCACATATAACTAGAGATCAATGTAAGAAAGAAAAGGCAATGCTCTGACTTTGACAACGTGCCAGGGCCACCTCAGCACAGTGACCAAAGGCATGGCACAGCATCTTGTCTACTCACCAGAAGGGAAAAATAATGAGGCGGGTGATTAAAAATACAGCAGCGAAGATGAAAAACAGGATGTTGCAGGTTTGCCTCCATCTTGCATAAGAGAACATCTTAGCGGACTAAAAACAAAGAAAGAAATTGCATTCAGATAAAGTGATATTAGCATAAAAATTTTAAGTTAAATATTTATAAATGAAATGATGTCTGGGATTTGCTTCAAAACAATCTAGGTGGGGGGTGGGGTGCAGATGGGGAAATAGATGAAAAAAGATTTACCATATTGGTAACTGTTAAAGATGGATGATGGATCCACTGGGTCCATTATACTCTTCTCTTTATTTTGTCAAATGTTTGAAATTTTCCATAATATAATGTTAAAAAAAGGATAGGTTAAAATGACTGTAATACCACTCCTGTCTTTCACAAGCACTACAATTAACATAATTAATTTTAGCATGCATTTTATTTGGGAATTTATTTAATTTCTCCATTTAACTGTGAAGAAAGCTCCATTGAAGAAAGGTTGGGATATGAGTGAAGTCCTGGGCTGGGCTGGGGACATTGCAATCAAGGAGGCTACTTTAAGGCGGATGATAGAAGAGGTAGAGTTAGGAGGCAACTCTTGGTGCCCTGTCCTGGTTGAAATAAAATTTCAAGCACTACTTTTTGATTTTCCCTGCTTACTTTATGTTAGTCCATTCTGCTTATGTTATCTGTGTTGAATAAAAAGAATTACAGAAAGGGTTGTTTAATGTGGTATTAGAAGGTTAATTGATGAGGATTCTCTCTCGCATTATGCAGTGGAGCCCAAGGCTGAATGGAAAAGCGTCTGGAGTTGGGGATGAGAGGGGAGTAGGAGTTGTTGAGTGCAGATCATCCCACTGGGGAACGTGACTTAGGCCTGGGCTGTTTCAGAACTGAAATCGCTCCAGAAGCTCAAGGCCCCTCTACAACAAGAGAGGCAGCATATTTACATTTTAGGAAGAGTGTATATTGCATTTTCCATACTTTCCCATACTTACACAGGGTAAGAATATTTCGGACTTTGGGGTTAGCAGAAGGACCAAGAAGGAATAGCCTCAATTGCTGAGATAGAAGGCTAGGACGCCAGGTGGGTGGGAGATGGGTATGGGGAGAGAGACCAGAAGTTCAGAGTGCCTGGAATGGAGTGGGGAGCCATTTGAAGGGTCACAGGCTAGGCCAAGTTGGGTAGCTGGAGATGTGCACAGACCTGAAGACAGCCCACTTGGGAGGGCAAAGTAGCACTCCTTTGAGCAAATACAGACACAGCCTATTCTGGACTGTGCAAAGATGGACATCAGACAGTAACCCCTCTCCTTTGTTTAGCATCAGTCAGGATATTCTGAAAGTGTTGGGTTGTGGATCCAATCTTGAACATGTGGAAAATTAGAGAAGATCAGGAAGATGCATGAAGAAGGCAAAAGGTTGCTTATGAATAAGAATTGTAGCTGTTCAGGCTGTTTTTCCTTGCAGAGAGCAAGCTAATAAATGACCCACCAACCATCTTGAGGAATATGAAAGATTAATAGGCTCCACCATTAGGAAGGTCTAAAAAGGGGCAAAAGTTGTACCATGTCTGGGTTCAATTAGAACTTGACAGAGAGGACAAACACTAAAACAAACCACTCGAGGAAGCTGTGGAATAGGCACCCCTGGAGAATATAAAAAATAGGCCCCATGCCACTACTTAATGTTGTCTCTACCACCAGCTGATAGAAGAAACTGGGCTTGCTCATTGAAACTCAAATTAGATCATGACTTGTGAATCAAGAATGATTCATGATCATTAACAACATGAAGCTGTTCTCATAGTTTATCCATGAAGGGATCTCTGAGTTTAACATTTCATTTTTCTTCTGTTTTTTACCTAAGGACCTCGGAACATTTTCAAACAGTAATGAGCTAAACTTTACAATATACCTAAGAGGTAGATCTGACTTCTCAAGTTACAGCTGAGGATAGAAAGCAAAGCATTAAGTGATTTGCCCAAGTCACCTAGGGAGTTATGTTGTGTCAATGACACGGTAGGAGAGGGCAGGCAGGGACAAGTCATTGTGCTTACTCCCAGTCCCAAAATCAAACAACACAGTGAAGCTGATTTTACAGTGAACACACACCAAAGGTCATTGAACTGGAGGGTTTAGAAGCAAGAGAGTAGCATAAAATCCTTAAGTCATGGCCAGTGAGGTCTTCATTATCAGGCAGGCTTACTGAGATACAATCAGAGAAAGAGGTCATTATAACAGAGCTGGCTATATTCAGAGAGTAACACATGGGAAAACTGGCACATTCTTTTGCTAAGCCATTTGCTGCCCGAAGCACATACAATAATCTTGACCTTTAGAGTGGGATTTACATGTCTAATTACAATTACATACAAGAAACAAAATTGTGTACACAGCTAATATTTTAACAGTAGCCATTTTCTTTGCAATGGCTTCAAATGACTTCTGGTTACATCTAGAACAGTGTTTGGCTAATTCGAGTCCAGCCTATGGGGTAAAGCTGGTCAGCTCTTGAGTTAAAAATGGTTTTCGCATTTTTTAAAGGGAAAAGAAAAAAATAACAGAAAAAGACTATGTGACAAGGGATCCTATCTGGCCCACAAAGCTAGATTTACTATCTGGCCCGTTAAAAGTCTGCTGAACTCTGCTCTAGAAGAACAAGATCCTACTAAATTTAATTTAACTTCTTCATATCAACCCATACTCAATTATTAGCTCTTCAAGAGGCAATCCTGAATATAAAATGGGTTAGCATCATTTTCCCTGCTTCATTATAAATGAGTAAAGTTAAATCTGAACTCTAGGAAAGGTGGTTCTAAGTACAGCAGGAGAGCTGGCAGTTAAGGGGACCATTGGACCACTGCCTCAGGGTAAAGAGGAACAAATACGTAGCAGAAACATGTAAAGAAAACAATCCTCATTTTGCTTTATTTCTTATGTATATATACTTATTTATATATACTAAATAAATGTACTAAATAAAATAAATAAATACATATATATAAAAAATGTCTCATATATATATATATATATTTTTTTTTTGAGGAAGATTAGCCCTGAGCTAACGTCAGCTGCCAATCTTCCTCTTTTTTGCTGAAGAAGACTGGCCCTGAGCTAACATCTGTGCCCATCTTCCTCTACTTTATGTGTGGGACGCCTGCCACAGCATGGCTTGATAAGTGGCATATTGGTCCACGCCCAGGATCTGAATTGGCAAAGCCCGGACTGCTGAAGTGGAGTGTGCAAACTCAACTGCTACGCCCCTGGGCTGGCCCCCTTTGTTTCTTATATTTTGTGTGGTATTGGACTAGGAAGACTCTTGTTTTAGTGTCTCCTGCTCCAAAACATTCTTTCCTTAGAAAATAAATGTCATTTAAATCAACATCAGCTCTCATTCCTTAAAGCTGGAGGAGGATCAGTGCTGGGCAGTGCAAGCATTCAGTGGGAATTCAGCTTTGGCTTAAGTGCATATATGGTGCCATCTAACATTAAGAATCCATAATGCCATAAATCCCAGTTTTCCTTTTAAAAGATTAGAGTTTATTCCTCCTTCAAATATCTCAGCTTACTTATTGAGCTAGTATCTGCACGCAACTTTAATAAGTAGAATCCCACAAATCAACCTCTCTCAAGTGCCATGGAGAAAGGTTGGAAACTAAAAACTAAAAGGTTTCATTTTTTTGAGGTTGAAGGATCTCGGGACCCAGAGTCATCCGTGGACTTTGGGTGTTTCAGGACGAAGAGCCCTGCTAGATCACTCACAGACAATTCTTCCTGTGGGGAGTCACAGAAACCCAGGATGTGGTATTCTTATTAGTTTTTTAATGGCAAACATTTACCTCCAGCCAAATGTCAGCCACATCGTGCAACATCAACGAGAGGGTCCCAATGCGAAGATAATTAGCACACCAAGAGAAGGTGAACAAAATAATAGTAGCCAGGTGGTGGATGACATGAGCTAGAAAATCCTACATAATAAGGGGAAAATGGAAACCATTAAGCAAATACAGTTATTTCCTAATCACTGGAAGAGCTAGTAATAATAATATTTTAAAAATCCAATAACGTACATCTGCATGTTTTGAAATTTGTAAAATACTTTCACTTTAATTCTTAAACACAATCCTGATGAGGGAAATAAGACAAGTATTATCCTCACTGATAAGTCAGTTAACTTTAAAACAGCATTGAGAAGTTGTCATTTAAGTCCTAACATCTGCTGCTCTCCCCACGCCCCCACACTGGATCTATGAACACACACACACTTCATATACATACACATGTAAGCATAGTCCTGTGCACATTCACAGTGTTTATTCCCTGGCTAATTCCAAAAAGGGAAAAAGACAGACATATGATGTAATAAACTGCACAATCAGGCCGGCCCTGTTGCCGAGTGGTTAAGTTTTTGGGCTACACTACGGCAGCCCAGGGTTTCGCCAGTTCGGATCCTGGGCATGGACATGGCATTACTCATCAAGCCATGCAGAGGTGGCGTCCCACATGCCACAACTAGAAGGATCCACAACTAAAAATATATGCAACAATGTACCAGGGGGCGTTGGGGAGAAAAAGGAAAAATAAAATCTTAAAAACAAAATAAAACAAAAGAAAAACTGCACAACCATTAAAATAAGAGTTACTGCACGTGAATTAAGTAACAAATGAAAGTGGAGTAACTATATTAGTAAATCCAGACTAAGGAAAGCTACATCAATTGAGCATAAGAACTTGAAAGTTTTCTGCAAAGAAAATATACAAACAGCCAATAAGCCCATGAAGAGATGCTCAACCTCATCAGCCATCAGGAAAATGGGAATCAAAACCACAATGAGATGCCACTTCACACCCACTAGGATAGTTATAATGAAAAAGATGAACAATAATAAGTGTTGGTAACAATGTGGAGAAATTGGAATCCTTACACATTGCTAGTAGGAATGTAAAATGGTGCAGCTGCTTTGCTAAATAGTTTGGCAGTTCCCCCAAAAATTAAACAGAATTACCATGGGGCCTAGCAATTTCGCTCTTAGGTAGACACTGAAGAGAAATGAAAACATATGTCCATGCAAAAACTTGTATTTCAATGTTCATAGCAGCATTATTCATAATATCCAAAAAGGAAAACAACTCAAATGTCAAGTGATAAATGGATAAACAAAACATAGTATTCTCATACAATGGACTATTATTCAGCAATAAAAAGGAATGAAGTACTGATACATGTTTCAGCATATCCCATTCAACCTTGAAAACATTATGCTAAGTGAAAGAAGACAGACACACAAAAAACACACACTATATGATTCTGTTTCTGTGAAACTACCAGAAGAGGCAAATCCTTAGAGACAGAAAGTAGATGAGCAGTTGCCTAGGGCTGGAGAGGTGAGGAGAAATGAGGAGTGACCGCTAAAAAATACAGGATTTCTTTAGGGGTGACGAAAATGTTCTAAAATTGACTGTGGTGATGATTGCAGAGCTCCAAGAACATACTCAAAACCACTGAATTCTGCACTTTAGATGGATGAATTGTGTGGTATGTGAATATCTCAATAGAGATGTTTTTAAAAACTTAAAGATGTCAGTTTCCTTGTGGCCAAAGTAACACAGTAAATATGATAATAATAATAGCCTAATTTATTGAACACTTACTGTATACTAGGAAGTGCTTTGTATGGATTAACTTGCTTAATCCTCACACCAACTAGAGGAAATAGGAACTATATTTGGCTCCACTCTATAGATGAGGAAATTAAGTTTAGGGGGTTTAACCAACTAGTTCAAGATATTAGTGAGAGGTGAGGCCAGGGATCCAAACCCAGGCCATCCGATTCCACAGGCTGTGCTTTATCCACCTCCCAGTAGTTTTATGTCTCTGAAGAGATGTATTTATAAACAAATGACCTGTATCTACATTTAATTTTTGAAAAGGTGCTCAATGCACCTGCAAATAATGAAAAGAAATTAACTACTGAAAAATCAAAGGTGGGAGAAAGACAGGATCATTACAGGATCAACCTACCTAAATATATCTACGAAGACCTTCTAAAAAAATGATTATTTGCAATTTTACGCCCTGAGAAAATGACTCAACCAATTAAATTTCAATGTATTCTTAGCCTAAACTAAATAACAGTTTATCTATAGTTATTACTGAATTTTACGGAAAAGGAGATCATTTCTACCAGATTTTTTCAGAGTATATTCTTATACTTACATTCTATAAGTTTTCTTTTAAGATCTCCTGTTGACTGCAGTTGACTGGGCCCCTTAGTGATGGATAATGTACACCAACACTCACACAAACATCATTTAGTTAACCCAACTTAGTTTTATCTCCTTAATATTGAATTCAACTTAATTTTATTTATCATACAAATTTTGCTTTCACATAGAGGGTAGCACATGAAGTATATGTCAAGAGTATTCATCTTTTGATCTGTGTTGCCAAGGTATATGATGAAATCTTGTGACTGCATTGAGAATAATCTACTATGGTTTTCTGTACCAGCAAACAGGAATCAGTAATAACCAAACAGCTCCTAAAATGTCTCACTTTGTGACCTCAGAGGATGCATTCAGCACACCTGTGACTCAGTTTCCCTGAAAACAAAGCAAGCTAATAATGCCTGAAGCAAAGTTTTCTCACAAGGATCTTGGATGAATTAAGGAAAAAATGTTTTCAAAGTCTTTGAATACATCAAAAGAATTATATAAAGTGGTTTGTAATCAACTAAAAGATGTGGCTGCAGAATTAAAACTACTAGCACTTTTCTGCTTTGCACTGAAGAACATTAAATTCCCAAACCAAAAGAGAGAAACAGAAAACATAAAGGAGAGTTCTTTTCTTATGGAACAAGAATGGAGCTTCAAGGTTAAAGTGTCTATAATGTTTCATTACAAATACTTACCAAGGCACCAAGCCATGAGTATAATTTTCACTATTCTATGTGCTATTAAAAGCTATAAACTGAAACTAAAAACACATAAAAACACAATTTAAAGATTAGCATTTTGGGCAAGGGGATGAAAATTTTCAAAAAAATGGATAAAGTAGCTTTGTAAGTAAGACACTTACCTTCCTCTTGACATCAAAGCCAAGCCTAAATATGAGAGACCAATAAAAACTCATCTCCACAATGTAGTACCAGTACTGGGATGGCAGCAAGGGCTAAGGAAAAGGAGAGTACACACTACTTTAATGTCGCCATATAAATGACTCATTTTAAGGCATTAAAACCACTTATATCTATTTATATTCCACAAAATTTCCCAAAATAATGATGGTTTACATTTCAGCCTCCAAGAAGGAGTTGGAGATAATATTTCCAAGGCATTTTAATTCTAAAAGAGTAGACAAGAATTTCAAAATCAAGTTAATTTTTTTAAAGTTAAAACAACAGATGTAACTGCCTTATTTTAGTTTATTAAGAGTTAAATTAAAAAAACAATTAAAAATATTTGCTTAACAACAATGGCAAGTCTGTTCTGCTGGTCCCACAATTTACCTTGTTTTATGTTTCTTAAATACTACTCAAAATCTGATTTCCTATCCTCTCTTCTGGTGACAGGATGGTGATCAGAATTGGCCCATTCTCAAATGGGACAACATACACAATTATTTAAGTACTCTAAAAAGGTCTTCTGAGAAAAAGAATAAAATTTCTACATCTAGAATTTTCCTTAATAATTTGATTGCTGGGTGGGGGTGCTTATTTTAGCTAAGTTGAGAGATTATATTTCTTGGTGTGATGGACTGTAACATTAATGTCTCCAACAAATCTCACCTTCTGATATTCATGCCCTGGAACAGTCCCCTCCCACATGATCATGAACTTGATCTTGGGCTTTGGTCAAGGGGACACAAGAAAGTATGATGCAAGCAGAGACTTAATAAGCACCATGTAAGAAACCTGGGCTAACCTGCTGGAGGCCACAAAGTAGAGAATTAAGTTGCCTACTGCCAAAAATATAAATGAGGGTACCAGGGACATGAGCCATCTCCTAGCCAGCCTATCAACTGACTGGAACTGTATTAATGAACTCAGCTAATACCACAGAGCAAAAGAACTGCTCAGCTGAGCCTAGCCCAAATTGCTAACCTGAATCATGAGCATATAAATGGTTGTTATTTTAATGCACTAAGTTTTGGGGATAGTTTGTTACACACCAATAGTTAAGAGTAAGTTGGAGATAGAAGATGATAAGATTAGGGTTTAGCTTAGATAATGCCTAAGTACCTTATGGTCTAACCTTATTTGATTCTTTAATACTAAAGCTAACACAACAAAAGGAATAATTTTCTGGTCAATTCATCCTCCTCAACAAGGCCATAAAAGAATGAGACAGAGTTCCTGCTTTTTTCTATGACAAATAAGCCTGCATGAGACTAACCCTCCTAGTGAGAACAACTAAAAAAATTGGATAAAATACAGAAAGAACATCTGTTGGAAGGTGTCAGAGAGCAATCAAGGGGTCTAGTACCTGTGGAGCCAAGATTTCAAGGAGAAGAAAAATGCATTAAGTGAATCTTTTATTTCAAGTGAATCCTTAATTCAAGAAGTACTACAATCCTAAGCAGGATAAATTCAAACAAAACCACATCTGTGTGTATAGCATAAAGTCTGAATTTGCCAATTTATAGACAGAATGGAGCCCAGAGACTAAGAAGCAGATGAAGTTAAGTAGGACTTTTGGCATCTTATAGTGCTATTCAGCAAATTGGTGTTCAGGGTCCTGGTAAACACTGTGATCTTTTATTTAAAAGCACTGTAGGATGAGCCAGGCTTGTTGGTCTAGTGGCTAAAGTTTGGTCCTCTCAACACTTCAGCAGTCTGGGTTCACTTCCCAGTTGCAGAACCACACCACCCATCTGTCAGTTGACATGCTGTGGCAGAAGTTCACATAGAAGAACTAGAAGGACTTACAACTAGGATATACAACCACGCACTGGAGCTTTGGGGAAAAGAAAAAAGTGGGAAATTGGCAACAGATGTTAGCTCAGGGTGAATCCTTCCCTGAAAAGAAAGAAAGAAAAAAAGCACTGTAGGAGGACACACTAGGAATATGGGTAAGTTGTAAATGTATCTGCCCTCACAAAGACTGGAGTCCACATTGAATCAGTTCAATCACAGATAAAACGAAGGTGATCTGTCTCTACTCTAACTGCCTAACAGAAGTGAAAGTAAATCCTCTCAGAAGGAAGGTAATATCATCTTGAGCATCTATAATTTTTTATATACAATGTCTGTCATTCAATCAAAAGTTATCAAGCATAAGGAGACAGGAACAAAAAAGAGAACAGACCCCACAGGCAATCAAGATACTGTATTTATCAGATTTGGGCTTTAAAATAACTTTAAATATTTGGTTAAAAGGTAAAAATTTTCACTAAAGAACTGGATCCAGTAAAAGAATAATTAAATGAAAATTTGAGAACTGAAAAATACAATGACTAAAATTGTGAACTGAAAAGATGTATTTAACAGCAGAAGAGACACTGCTGAAAAAAGCACTCATGAACTGGAGGACATGAAAGTGGAAAATGTCCAGAACTGTGAAGGTCGGAGATTTTACACTACTTGCAGGTTAGCTTGCCACAGTTTCATGGGTGCTGGTAGAAGATATGAGACTCTTAGGTCAGAGACAAAGGATAGTTTATTACTCACAGTAATAGCAGTTGCCAGAGTATCATTATTTGGGCCAGTTCTCCCATCACCAATTCTCTGAGGGCTAAGTAAAGAGGGTCAGATGACATCTGCACATGCAGTGGGTGGTGTTGTAAGAGAAGAACCTCAAGCTAGGGAACATGAATCTTTCATAATGGACAGTAACATGCCTACCCTTTGCTCCAGAAGGAGACATCATCTCTATCTTCAAAGGTTGTTTGCTATACAAACATCTTTGAAAAGATAATACAGAACAAAAGGCAGTCAGTGCTTCACTTCATATGACATGCAGAAATGCAAGAGACCTGTGGAGAACTGTCTCCCAATAGACTAAAGCACAATAGGATGGAAAAAGCCTAAGAGACCTGTGGGACTTAATGTAAAAAGTCTAGCATATTAGCACATATGCAACTGGAATCAAGAGAGGACAGAGAGAAAGGAACAGAAGGAATGACTAAGAATTTTCCGAAACTGAGTGAAGACATCAAGCCATAGATTCAACAAGTGTTCTGGACACTAAGGATAAACTCAAAGAGAATCACATTTATGCATATCACAATAAAACTGCTAAAAGACAAAGACAAAATATTAAAATCAGTCAGAGAAAAAAAGATATTCTGTTCAAAGAAGCAAAAATTAAACAGACAACTGAATTCATAAAGAAAATGATGGGATCCAGAAGACAATGGAATGACATCTTTAATGTGCTCAAGAAAAAAGTGCTACCCTAGAATTCTACACCCAGCAAAAATATCCTTTTAAAAATGAAGGCAAAATCATAACATTTCAGACAAGCAAAACAAAGGGACTTCTTCAGCCAGAAGGATAATAATCCCAGATGGAAGACTAGAAATGTAGCATATAAGCAATAGCATAGAAAGGGCAATTTAATTTACAAAATAGTAATAGTAATGACTTGTATGGTTTTACATATTTAAAGGACGAGTCTCCTCCTGATTTTTCAGTGGCTGGAAAGTGGTAAGAGCACTAATTTGTATTAGATTCTAATAATTCAAGAATGCATATGGTAATCTCTTGGATAATTACTAAAAGAATACAAACATGCATAACCGAAAAGCTAATATAGGGAAGAAATGGAATAATAATTTTCTTAATAAAGCACTTATGGGACTTGACTGTCCCATAAAAAAGTAAGAAGAGAGTACAAAAAAAGGAAATGCCTCAGGTAATACAAATAAAAAATAAATAGTAAGATAGTAGATTTAAACTCAAAGACGAAATTACATTAACTGTAAAGAAACTAAAACAATAAGACAAGTGACGGATAACTAAGGAAGAAGGATGAGTAAGCTCCAATAGAGAATGAGCCAGAGGACTGCACAGAAGTGAACAGAGAGTAGGAAGAGGGCACTAAGACCCCACCCAGCGGGTAACTTGCGGGGCCTGAATGCTGCAGTAAGGAAGGGACTCTATCAAGAGGGACTCACCTGTGTGGGATAGCCATTCCAAACTTCCCGTAGGTCATATGTCCAAGGCTTCTGAAAAACAAGGAAACAAGAGAAAAAATAAGTTTGTTAGAGTCAAAGGCTGATTTTAGCAGAAAATCTAAGCTTTTCCCAATGTCATTGATAGGCGCAAAGATGCACAGTAAGACACAGACACACTTTCATCATATTCCTGTTGCTTCTGGTGCACGTCTCTCCTTCTGTAGGTATTTATACACATTCCTATACAACATCCCTGTGACATTCATAACTTCTAGTGAAGCTGGGACCAAAAACAATGCTACTTCACAGAGAAAATTACTTTTAACAACTGAATCTTCTAATGAAATTATTTCTGAACCAATGAGATTACTGCTTCTGTAGCAATAAAAATAAATATATATATATATATATATATTTTGAGGAAGATTAGCCCTGAGCTAACTACTGCCAATCCTCCTCTTTTTGCTGAGGAAGGCTGGCCCTGAGCTAACATCCATGCCCATCTTCCTCTACTTTATATGTGGGACACCTACCACAGCATGGCTTTTCCCAAGCTGTGCCACGTCCGCACCCAGGATCCGAACCGGTGAACCCCGGGCCGCCGAGAAGCGGAACGTGCAAACTTAACTGCTGTGCCACCGGGCTGGCCCAGCAATAAAAATATCTTGAGATATCTGTAGCAATAAAATATCTTAAGAGGACTCTTGAAAGGATCTCGAAAGAAATCTCTAAAAGTTGGTGAACTTTCTTTCTGTGAAAAATTTACTAAGTTTATATATCACTTAATGAGGTAATCATTTAATAATTTTTTATACAAACAATACCAAGGTAATATAGTAAGGAGAGATTTGATTTCTGATGGGTGAGTAGTGAAAGTCTTCACAGAAGAGGTGACATTTGCTATGGGACTGGAAGGAATTGGACAGTAGAGATAAAGCTGGGAAGGACAAGACATTTCTAGCAGACGCGATAAAATGTGCTAAAATCCAGAAGTGAGGGTGTACTAGGTATGTCCAGCAGATTGTCAGAAGTCCAGTTTAGTTGGTGCACAGGTTGCATGAGTGGAAACAGGGAAAGATTTAGATTTAAAAATTAACTTTGTAAATGCAAAGCTTAATGAAGGCTTTGAAAGACTGAGGAGTTGCCACTTCTCTAGGCATTAGAGTGATTAAAGGTTTAAAAGCTGGTTATTTTATTGAAAGTGTTATATCCTAAGAAATTCACAAGCAAGAATTTTAAAAATTAATGACAAATTCCAATCAAAGATATAAAAAAGACAACTTACATCATAAAGAAATACAATTCCAGCAACAGTAAGCATTAAGTAAAATGCAAATCGCCAGCTGCCAAAAGAAAGAAAAGTCTTGTAAAGGTGATTGATATCTGAGGAGAAAAACATTTGGTATGACAGAGTTTGGAAAGAATGCACATTCTGGAGTCAGACAAATCTGAGTTCATATCCTAACTCTGCCCCTTGTTAGATGGCTACAAATTTAGGTAACCTCAGGGAAACTTCACTTCTTCATCTGTAAAATGGAAATAACAAAACTTACCTCAAAATGTAAAAAGAATTGAAGATAATTTGCGGAAAGTATTGATCATAGTGCCTACCATGAAGTAAGCAACGATAAATGGTAGCTACTATTATTATGCCTAGTCCAGTTCCCGACACACAATAAACAATGGTTTGATATTAGTATTATCTAATCATTTATTTTATCCCCATTTAATTCCCAGTGAAAAAGTTTCTATGTGGCCAGACTTTAGTCTTGTTTCTGAAAAGCAGATTTTGAAAGAAAACATTTTTCTCGTATATGGAGAAGGACCTACAGATAAAGAGACTTAAAAGACACACCACCCAATGTAATCCTTGGGTCTTATTTAGATCCTGATTCAAATAAATAAACTGTAAAGAAAATTATGAGATAATCAAGGAAATTTGAACACTGAATATTTGCTGTTATTAAAGAAATTTTTTTAGTTATGATACTGGTATTGCACTGATGTTTAAAACAGAGTCCTTATCTCCTAGAGATACATATGAAAATACAAATGAAATCATAGAATGTCTGATATTTTCTTCAAAAGTAATCTTCAATAATAATTGGGCAAAGGTTGTCAAAAGGTACAAACTTCCAGTTATAAGGTAAATAAGCACTGGGGATGTGCGGTATGGTGACTATAGTTAACATTGCTATATGGCATATTTGAAAGTTGCTAAGAGAGTAAAAGTTCTCACCACAAAGAAAAAAACATTTTTTTTTCTTTTTCCTTTTTATATCTATATGAGTTGATGGACGTTAACTAAACCTATTGTGGTAATCATTTCACAATATATGTACGTCAAGTCATTGTGCTATACACGTTAAACTTATACAGTGCTGTATGTCAATCATATCTCAACAAAACGGAGAGAAAAAAAATTCACACAAAAAAATCTGTGGTGGAGGAAAGAAGCAGGCAGAAGCACAGATGACACAGGATTGCATCGAGTTAGTAAAGTTGGTGACTGATACATCACATATACACAGTTCTCTTTGACTAGTATTCCTACTTTTGCATATGTTTATAACTTTGCAAAATAAAAGTTTTTAAAAAATTACTGCTATTTTACCTGAGTGCTGAAGTAACAATAATATTAAAAATAATATTTGTTCCTTACATTTGTATAATGCCTGATAGTGCTTTTCCCAACAGACACAGATAAGTGAGAAGGAGGAATATAGGCATATATCCATTTAGTAGATGAAAAATCAGGCTCATAAGGGCTAGGCCATTTCCTCAGCTCACACAGCTGAGCAGTAACACAGCTGAAGTGGAAGCGCAGGTCTTTGGACTCTGAATCCAGCAGAATTTCCTGAACGTTGTCACTGCCTCTAAGCTAGATGACAGGTGTTCTTTGTGGCTCGTTTTGATGGAGAAAAAAGCAGGGTTCAATTACACAGAAAGTTGAACCAAAAAAATACCCAAAAGGCATTTTACCAAATGATCCAGTTGAGACCAGTCTGAACTTGTTTTATTTACGGCTGGTCCAGTGAAGGCCCACTCTTAGATGTAGAGAGCATTTCCTTGGCTCCCTGGATAATCTTGGCCAAACAGGAAGCACAAAACAGAGGACATGATAAGACCTGCCAGCCACAAAGGAAGCCATATGTCTAGGGCACATCTTATATTATTTGTTTCTCAAACATTTACTGACCTCTTGACTCTGTGCTGGGCACTGTGCTAAGGACACACATGTGAGCACATTTTACCTTCCCAACAAGCTCATGAAGTAGGTTCTATAATTAGCCCCTTTTTATGGATTGTTGCTTGACTCTCACAACAACCCTAAATGGTAGATAAGATGACTACTACTAAAGGACACTAAGGTTGAGAGAGATGGTACAACTCATCCAAGGCTGTACAGTAACAACCAGATGCAAGAGTAAAACCCAAGTTTCACATTTTTCTGGACCAGTCCTATCAGTTGTCATTACACTGCACCAGGGCATCTCAAAGCATGCACTAGGGGCCCTGACATCAAGATATTTTCATAATACTACTGAAATGTTATTTGCCATTTTCACTCTTATTCCCTCACAAGCACAGAGTGGAGATTTCCAGAGGCTACATGACAGGTGATGGCATCATTGCTCTGAGAGCTGATGAATCGTGTGCTTGTGTAGTTTTATGTTTTATAAATGTCTCAATTTTAATTTCTAATACAGTAAATATCGGTAGGTCTAATCCACACAAGCAAATTCTCTTTGCAGTCTTGAACAGCTTTTAAGAGAACAAAGGGTTCCTGAAACCAAAAAGTTAAGTACTGCTGTCCTTCACTAGTAACAAGACGAATAGTGACGCACTTGTCGACGCTATTTTACTTGCTTCAAATGAATCTAAGGTACTCAAACTTACTTTTTCTCCAGGAAAGGCTGAGACAAACAAAATTGTGGGGAAAAAAAAACTCTTGGGAAAAAATCCAGAAAGTGTTAGGTTAAGATGCTAATAAGTGAAAGAAGATAAGACTGCATGGTGAAGTCAGGGAGGAACTTGACAGAGTGAACTCAGGCCAATGGTGAGAGAAGCTGACAGGGCCAGATTTGGGGCCCAACAGTGAGAGTGGCTGACTGGAGCAGGTTGTGGCTCTGCCCAGAGCCAGCTAGGGTACGGTGGCAGTCCACCCAGTAGAAAGAGAACTCCTCCCTCCAGCACTGAGGAGCTCCCTTGCCTGTATACATCAGGTAGTTGGAAACTACCAGGTATTTTTATTTATTTATTTATTTTTGGTGAGGAAGACTGGCTCTGAGCTAACATCTGTTGCCAATCTTCCTCTTTTTGCTTGAGGAAGATTGTCGCTGAGCTAACATCTGTAGCAATCTTCCTCTATTTTGTACGTGGGATACCACTACAGCATGGTTTGATGAGCAGTGCATAGGTCTGTGCCTGGGATCTGAACCTTTGAAGCAGAGCACATGAACTTAACCACTACGCCACTGGGTCGGCCCCAACTACCAGGTATTTTTATAATAAACTTCTCATTGCTAGATGGAAATGCTTATTCTAAAAGAATAGTGGTCAGCTAATATGGAAATTGATTTGAGAATAAAGGATCCATTATGGATTGAAATCCTGAAGGCTGTGCAACAGGGCTTAGGGGTCATCATTAATGAAAGTAAGCAAGGAAACAACACACTGAACTTAAGGTATTAGAGGCTAATTCATCCTGATATTATAGAGGAGCGTCTGCCAGTTGGAGAGTAATTTGTAAAGCTCGGCATTGGGAAATAAGTTTCCTGAGATTTCCAAGATGCCTGGGACTAGGTATCTCCTGCCATGATTCCTGTTGCACATCCTATAGTTGATGGAATAAAGTGCAATCCCTATACAATTAAATAATTTGACATTTTGCTTTGTCTATTTATTTAGTCCATAATAACTTTTAACAGTTATCTGACTTCAAGGAAATTAGTGATATTGCTAAAGAATAAGATAAAGCTTAAATTTTATACGTTGGCACCTTCCTATTTCCTGAATACAATGTATAATTTTCCGCTTTGTGCCTTTATCTTACTTGAAACATACAGCCCTCAAATCCTGCTTTCTCTTCTCATGGAAATCCCAACCCAATCCTCAAGGTCCAGCTTAGGTCTAATCTCCTCTAAAAAGTCTCTCAGCTGTGTTCAGCCCTACTGTTGCCATCTCCTCTTAATGCCCACAGTGAATCTAAACACAACTGTGGATTGCAGGTATATACGTCTATGTGCCCCACTGGGGTGGAATAACAATAGATGTTTTGGTTTCGTAATTGATAGTCTCGTCTCCTTCATTAGCTGATTAACGCTAGTGACCATGCCTCCCCCTTTTACTTCCCTCTTAAAATCTAGAACTCCACACAGTCTAGGATAGTACCACTTACAGAGAAGATAGTCAACACAACCCTGTGCATTGCCTGACTGATTGATAAGGGCAACGCAAAACTCTCTTCACCTGAATTCTGTGGCCAACTTTCAATGGTCTCACTGACAGCCAGATTCCCAAACTTGGGCCCTGTTGACCCAAACACTTAATTGATGTAGGGGGTTCCTGCTTGCTAAGAGGTAAGCATTAGGTGGCAGGAGGTGGTTCGATGGAGCAGAAAGAGTATCAGAAAAGGAGTCAGATGACCTGAGTGCAAGAGCCCTGCCAACAGCCAGGTGACCCTGAGCAAGTTCCTTAAACTGGAATGGACATGTAGTTTCTCATTCATTTTTTCTCTCAGTTTTATTGAGATACAATTGACAGACAGCCTGTGTAAGTTTAATAGCTTCTCACTTCTTACAGAAGGCTAACCCCACCTTCCCTGACTTGTCTCACATCATTGGTGGTGGATCAAACATTACTTATAAACTGTAAGGCACTATACAGTACATGAAATTACCAGAGAATTTCATTGGTCTGCCAGAAAGAATGAATGAACGTCAGCAGGGAACAGGAAGATGTAATGTGAGACCAGTTCTATTTTGTAGTGTTTTGTAGCGATGGTTTAGAGAGATTCACTTATGCCAAGCTGACATTAGTGGCCATACAGTATTAACCAATCTCTCCAGAGCTAAAAATAAGAGAGAAGCTAGTTAGAAAACAAACCAGGCCATACACCTTGAGTCCCTGTGGGAAGGCAATGGAAGCCTGTGATGAGAAATGAGGGTTTGTTTCGAGACACCCTGAAGACTTGGTCTTTGCCTCTAAACATCACCAGCACCACAGCTGGATGAGAGTACTCAGGAATGTATAGGTAAATTAAAGGAAGCCACTAAAGCTTAGCCTCTCACAGGCTCTGTTTATTTATTTGAGAGTCTTACATCAGCTCTCTATTCATTTCACCATCAAAACAAAAATATCTGATGAAAGTCATTAGGCAATGTGAGGACCTTAAGAAACAGGCAGAAAGAAGGAATACTATTGGTGTGTAGAATGTGTCATTAAACACAACCCAACCAACACGCATTTGTCTGGATGTAAACAGGAACAAAGCAGGAGCAATAACCTAGTCTACCTTTTTTGCACAGGTGTCAGTTTCTGCCAAGGGAGTGACCTAAAGTACCACAATATTCTACAAGAGGGGAAAAAACAGAGCTCAAATGAAACCAAAAATAAGTGCAAGGCAGCTTCACTGCCCTCAGAACCTATCAAAGTAGCCAAGCTTTGGCAAAAAATCCTACTTGGTGTCCCAGCCCACCCTGACCCCTCTTCTAAACAAACCGGGAAACCCAGAGGAACTGGCCATCCAATCCACTGGCAAGGGATGAGAAAAATGAGCCAACTGAGACAGAAGTCCTCTCAGTTAGTGTTGTGCAAGGAGAACAGACATCCTCTAAGACATTCTCTGCTCTTATAATGTGATATAATAATTACAATGTGATTGGAAACAGGTGATAAAGTCTTGTGAACTAGGGTCAATCTCTACCCTAGAAAAGGTAAATACCAGTTAAGACATTTTAATTACTTTTCTGGACTTCAAGATAAGTACACAATATCTCCTGTTCATCTTAGAGAGTTCATAACTTGTCCCATTTCATAGAGAAGGAAACTGACACAGAGAGGGCAACAAGCAAATAGCCTAAAACACCTAATTGGTAAGTGACACATCTGGACTCGAACCTTTCTTCTGCTCCAACTTCAGTGTTCTTTCTGAGATGACTGTTTTGCTTTGTATAAAATTGTATCATTTCAAAAGCTTTTCCTGTCCTTCTTACCAAGCTTCCTGGAATTTCTTCACCTTGCAAGGCCTGTCTTGATTCCGTCGACTCCTAAACCATCTTTCGACCTGGCGTTCTGTCAAGTTACATTTCTTTGCCAGTCCATAAATATCAGCCTGAAAAGAGATGACACGAATGAATGAGTGATGAAGAGCAGAATCAGACTGGCAGGCACTTAAGAGACAGTGAGTTTGGGTTATAAGAGCTTGTATGCTGGGGAATAGAGAGATTTCGCATTAGATGTTGAGCCAGTGAATTTACCTGTTTTGCTTATGGAATCACACACACACAAACACAAGTGCACACACACACACACATACAACAAAAAAGAGAGAGAAGGTTAGTAACCCAGCACTCTAAGTTACTAAGTCAGATCAATTCTCCATAAGGTGGTAGCAACCCATAAGTTCAAGTTGCACACTCGTTCAGCTCAATTTTATTCAGTGCTTCCTAGGTGCTGGGCAGAGAAGTACAGTTTAAGATGTCCATTGAATCCAATCTCCATTTTTCCTATGAGGAAAGTGGAACCCTGAGAGTTTTAGCAACTTGTCCAAGATGTAGAATTAGTAGCAAAGTATGGACAAGAACTTAGGCTAGTGTGCTTTCTGTTATTTCACATAACCTTTCCAACAGCTCCCACAGGAAAACCTCACACAGGTGTTGGCCATCGCACTCACATTGAATCAGATGTAGAGCCTATTTCAAACTAATTTGAAATAAGTCCTATCACAAAAAATAGTGACTGAAGAATATAATAACAATTATTGCTTCTCTTCTAGGAAGAAGAAGTTATAGGTTATGATTTAAAATTGGAAACAATATGGATGATGGATTAGCTCAAAGGTCACAAACTTGAAGTTCTTCTAGGGCCAGATAAGAAACAGAAATGATTGAATGGACCAGGTCTGTTTCATAGTGGGATTCTAAATTGTGTTCTTTCAACACAGGCATGTTTTGTATGTTAAACCTACAGTACTCACCACTTCTACAATGAAATAAGCTCTGTAATTTTTTTTTTTGAAACACTAGCCCTCTTAATCTTTCATTTCCCAATGTGAGTACAAGAAATATTTCAGTTTCCTCTTAAATTTACTATGAGAAAAATAAAATTGCATAAAACGGACTCTCAGCTTCTGTATTGAGGAAATAAGCAGGAGCCACATGGATGCAGCCAACAGAAATGCACATGCTCCGTCCCCAGGGAGCAGCTGTGACCACTCTCTGGCTGGCGGCTCCCGGAGTGAAAGAGCAGTCCCAGGATTTCGATGTGAAGTTGCTAGGTTTTTTTAACGTTGACCAATATCTCAAAGCACATTTAAACCAACTGTGGACTTGCATTGCGAGGGCCAAACAAAGCCTGCCCAAGGGCCTGATGGCTGGATGCCACAGTTTGTCATCAGCTGTCTAGCTTCTATTTTTTTGTGCATAGCTCATATAATTGTTCAGGTGCACATGGCAATGGTAGATAAAATTCATAAAGAAGCTCTCATGCTGAAGACTAACTGCAGCTTCTATGTGCCTACGAAACTGCTAGCCTATTACTTAAACTGAGATAAGGAAAGCAAAACAAAACAAAAACAGGATATGGCCCATTTGCACTTGGTTTCCCTGTAAACTGCCCTCTCTAATTCCTATTCTTTTATAGGTCAAGGGTTCACTCACTGTTGTTTTGTTTTGAGGAGACTGAGTTGGCAACTATTGATTGCTGCCTACTTCTTGCAGGCCTTGCGCTAGGCACGGGAGATCTAAGCGAACGAGACTGATGCTGGCCTCCCCTTCGCAGGGTAAAGTCTACCTGGTAAGAAGTCAGAAAAAAAAAACCCACAGAGAATTCTAACAAAATACAACGACTGTTAAATAAGGGGCAATTAGGGTGCTATGGGACCTAGCTTTATGTAGACAGTTCCTGGAAGTTACACTTAAGCTGAACCGTGAAACATGCCGCAAGAAGAGAGGATAAAGAAGAAAGAGTGTCCTGGCAGAGGGACCAGCATGTGCAGTGGTCTGGAGATGAGAGCATGGGTGAGCAGGGAACACTTGCGCAGGGTAGAAACCTACAAAGCGTAGAGGAGGGAAGATGTGGCCGGGGTCACCACAAGGAGGGCATTGTCTGGGATTTATCTTGTGGGTTATAGGATGTTTGTATTTTTAAAGTCCCCCCCTTGAAGTGTGTAAAGAATGAAGAAGCGAGAGTGAGACTGGAGGTGGAGACTGTGTCCACTTTGCCCTTTTGTCCCAGGCCTCTGCTCCTCTGCTCTCACAGCAAGGCCCCAGCCTCACGGCAGGACAAGTTTGGAGGTTTGGATTCTCTAACCCAGACAGACCATGTTTATCACACTCCCCGGCAGGAAGAAAGAACACAGCACATATTGAGGCAATAGGATATGGCAGGCAACTGAAAACAGAGGATCCAGTTCTGCCACTTTCTAGCTATGCAGTAATGTCTTGAGCATTACTCTGACACCCTGTGGAAAACGGGGTAGTAACAATGAGTGTTCACTTCTTCCTCACAGGAACAGTACAGGCTCTGGGGGCTCCTGGAAGTGAATGTACTTTATGTGGGGGATCAGAATTGGCCACTCCAAAATGTGTTTCTTTGGCTTGATCATTTTTAAGAACAAAAGACCAAAAGAAACTTTGACATCCCCCTCCAAATGCCTAAAAGAATTTAAAAGAGAAGGGCCTGTTCCAGGAAGGAGCTAATACATAAGCTCCTACATAAGCTATATGAGCTAACATATAACTATAATGTAATAGAAAATGTATCTCCCAGGTCACATTGTCTATAGTTGGCACATTTGCATGTCCATCTCCATGTAAACTGCCTCCTTCCTCCCCCTCGAAGCTCCCGATTACTACCCCAACACCCTCCTTTGTCTTTAGCTAAAAATGGTATTTAAGGTAGCGACCTCAGCCGTTCTGGTGAGTTGCTCAGTTTTCCTGGGTTTCTCCCATGTATACATGTTACAAAGCCTTGTATGATTTTTTCCTGTTATTCTGTCTAATGTCAATTTAATTCTTAGGCCAGCCAGAAGGACCTAGAGAGGGTAGAGGAATTGTCTTCCTCCCCTCCATGTATAAATTATCATGTGCTAGGTCAGTGCTAGAGATACAACGGAACCCAGAAAGGAGACCACAGACTGAAAAGTATTTAAGAAAAACTATTCTTTTACTTCTAAAATAATTCACACGTAAACAGATCCCCCAAACAGAGGACATAATTCACATCCTTTCACTTGGTCCACAGCAGGACATGTTCTGAAATTCTTAGTTCTATATCCTGTAAGGTTGTCGACTGAAAGGGCTCTGGGTCTAACTTAACTGTTTTAATAGTTTTATTCATTCAATCATTAAAAATACCTAGTGAGCCTCTACTCACTAGTGCGAGGCACTATTCTAGACGCTAGAGAATCAGCAGTGAGCAAACAAAGTCCCTACCTGCCCTCATACTAGAATTTTCCCAGATCTGAGAACAACCCAATTTTATTATCTCATCATTTCTACAGATATCTGCTTTAAAAATGTATCTAGAAGATAGCAATCAAACATGATTTGAAGCTTTTTTTTTTTTTTTCTGTTTTGGAGCACAGATGAATCTGGTTGAAAGTCAGTCTTGGCACACTGGCCTTGTACACTACCATATTTTTGGGATAGAAATCCTCTTGCAAACAAAAGTGTTTAGAAGTATTTTCTTATTAATACATGAAATAGTATTTATTGAACACCTACAAAGCACAGAAAATTGTGCAAAATGTTACGGGAACAAGCATAATTAAGAAACAAATGATGTTCCCTTGGAATAATTTAAGTTGGGAAGACCTTTGAAAATGCTCCTGCAGAAGTCAGAGTATGATAGGCACAGACTACAAATAAGAACAGCTGACCTTCACTATGTGCCAGGCATCTGCCATGTGTGAGGCACTATTCTAAGTCCTTAATTCAACCCTCACAAGAGCCCTGTGAGAGAAGCACTGTTATCATGCTCAATTCACGGAGGAGGAAACTGAGGCTCAGAGCAGTTACTCCACCCATCTCCACACACTGTCTGCAGCAGAGCCAGAGTCTGGACCGCACAGTCTGTCCTCGCAATCTGTATTTTTAGCCTCTACACTATGGAGAGCGAAGGGAGGCCTCCCAAGCAGACCCTCAAGGAGCAGTATATCCTGAAGGAATGGCACTGAGTGGGGCCAAGAGACCTGGCTCCCTGACTCAAAACAAACCCTCTGGGACGGTGGAGGAGTCATCCAACTTCCAACTCCTATGTGTCTCACCTGTAAATAAATTGGACTAGAGAGCTTTTTGCTCTAAGAATGTTGCAATCTGTGGACGAGACAAGCTAGCAAACTGGAATGCCCTATGGACCATAATAATTGGCTTTATGTCAGTCTTACAGGGCAACATTTTCTTTAGATCTGCTCCAGAACTACATACTTATTTGTTCTGCATTAGTTCTCATTGTGTTTTTGCTGAGGGAAAGGGTTAGATAATAAATTCTGATGTTACTCCATTTTATCAATAGCAGAATAATTGATCCGGTAGACAGAGCTATTGATCTGTTATTGTGGCTCTTTCCCAACACATCTTAAAGATGTTATTGAGATATAAATATATAGAGAGACACACACACATATAAATAATGGACACAAAGCTGCACATACACAATCATAAAAGAATTGTGAGAAATCATTGATCAAAACTCTCACTGGTGGTACAGTACTTTGGCCCTCATCAACACCATGTTATACGTGGCTGTGCTAACCAGTCCAGAATCGATACTGTGTATAGCGAAATGTTTTTGTTTTATTGGTGCAATCTATAGCGCTGAAGAAGCATCCTGGGACTCCTTTGCTCAACTGTTCTAATAAAGACAGGCGTTTTCTCCATGTATTACCAATGCAAGGTTCTGCCCCGACAGCTTTGAAACTCTTTGTTAGAGGTAATACCCATATCTTGAATTAGTACAAAACTTTTGTTAGTTTCCCCAGCAACTTGTCTTACCTCAGCCATAAATTAAGCAAAATGCTAGCTGTGTGACATTGGCCAAATTAATACGTGGAGATATTGTGAGATTATTTTGTTTCCACATCTGAAATCACTATGAAGTCATGTACTTTGCCTTCCTCTATTATAGTCTATCTTCCTAAGTTTTAGTACTTTTAATCTATGGGCATTTTACTGGCCATCTTTTTATCTTGATCTGCTATGCAAACACTGCCTCAATTTTGTAATCCATGAGCAATATAAATTAGGAGTCTTAATTATTTTCCTTCATCTTCTTGATTTAGTAGATAAAGCTTTCTAACACTTTGGGGTTGATGTATAACATTTCTTCTTTTACCTGATGTAAATGATCAAATCATATCTACATTATGCTAACGGTCCTATCAATTGAGTTAGAATAATTCATACAAACACAGCTCCAGTCTTTGACATACATTGTTAACATTTTATTCAGGATAAAGAAATCACTTGGGCATAGTAGAAACAGCAATGGACAGGCAGTCATGGGGCAGGTTCCAGCTTTGGATTCAGCAATAATTAGCCATATGACCTTGGAAAGCTCATTTCCTCTTATTAGACCTTAATTCCCTCATCTCAATCAGGAAGAGGAATGATTACCTAATCTTAAATCTCTTCCAGCTTTTATTAGTTTTTCTTTAACTATCACATGGCTATTTTCTCTCTGTAGCAGGGAAACTTGATCAGGACCAAATTTTCTACATAATTTTAAATATCCTAAAAATTTGACTGGAAGCTCTTGCTATAGCGAGCACAGCAAGTGACACACAGCATAGCGCTGCTCTTCACATTTTATACAAGGTATTACCAAAGTTAGTTATTCTCAAACACAAACAGAGAAGGATAATAAAGACTCTGAAAGAGTCCTAATTCTTCATAAACACAGCTAAATAATTTCTCTTTTGAAAAATGTAAAATGATGCTTAGGCACTATTATCACCAGTGGCAACAATAGCATTTAGATGAACAACGGCAGCCTTTTAGGGCATGTGGAAATAAAGGACATGTGGCAATGGCTTGTCAGACTGTCCTCATTTTAGAAAATAAAAGAAGTCAAATACAGAAGCTGGGGGCAGAAGAAATCAAAAGACAGTGCAGGCTAGCCATGAACAATTGTGGACATGATGCCTTGCACTGTGCAGTCAAATCTCAATGTACCTTCTTCACGCAGAGCCCACCAGGCCGACAAAAGAAATGGTCATAGTAGAAGCAAGTGAATCCAGTAAATAAAGTTCAGGACTTTAAAAATCTATCTATCCTAAAACTGTGTTAGTATATACTCTTTTAAAATTACTGGTGATAGCTGTTTGTATTCCTCATAGAGGATGTGCCAATTTTAGAGTTTTTATTTCATCTTTCATTTTAACTATGGAGGTATAATGAAATTAGACCTCCCTAGAAACTTTTTTTAATAACTATTAGATTAAAACATTTTCTATGGTACGTAAACATGCAGTGCACAATATTTCATAAAGTGCATCTTCTATTGTGAAGACAATTCTGACTCTCCTAGAAATTCTATTTCTGGAGATTGGGCAGGAGCACAGCATATTTCTGAGTGCAGCGAAGCCTTGGATGAAATAAAGGGCCTTACTCATGAAAGCCATCCCAATGGACACTTTTATAATGTGTGTAATGTATATTGATGGAGCCACAATCATCAGAAGTGTCAGATATGGGCTACTCTGCCTTAGCAATGGTCTTTTTTGATCAGTATACTTTGTATATATCCTATCATTAAAAATTAAATTTTGAGGGGCTGGCCTGGTGGCATGGTGGTTAAGTTCGTGTGCTCCACTTTGGCGGTCTAGGGTTTGCAGGTTTGGATCCCAGGTGTGGACCTACACATCACTCATCAAGCCATGCTGTGGTGGCATCCCACATACAAAAAATAGAGAAAGATTGGCACAGATGTTAGCTCAGCACCAGCCTTCATCATACATACACACACACACACAAATTAAATTCTGATCTTTATACCCAAATTATGGCATTGATTGTTAGAGTTTAATACTATAGTTGAACACAATAGTTCAACCATTAATGTTTGTTATTTTATATTATGCTCAGAACACTGTATAACCTGTCAATAGAGAAAAAAATCCAAATGAATCAAATCATTTGCCGGTCAACTGAAACAGATATCTTGCACAGAAGAGGAAAGCCATAAATGACTGAAACATTGAGAAAGGAGACTTTTAAATCTAAAAAGAAAGAATTTGTACTTACTTGAGATGGTTGCCTTGTGGAATGTTTGAAAAAATTCTCTAAGGTGGCATTTGGTATAATCTTTCGAACTTTCTCTTTAATGCCTAACATTTTTGCTAGAGGTAGACCAATAAACCTACAAAAATATGAAAGGAAGTAAGTTCAAAATCTGAGAATGAATCTGCAATGACACCAGAAAACTCAAGCAGTAACTTTAATTCCAAATGAAAGATCAGTCATTGGTTCATGTTGTCATTGGGCTATCTATAACCAACACCTGCCTTGCAGAAGTTCAAGGAGAGGGGCCTGCCCAGTGGCGCAGCGGTTAAGTGTGCATGTTCTGCTTCGGCAGCCCAGGCTTGCCAGTTCAGATCCCGGGTGTGGACATGGCACCACTTGGCAAGCCATTCTGTGGTAGGCATCCCACATATAAAGTAGAGGAAGATGGGCATGGATGTTAGCTCAGGGCCAGCCTTCCTCAGCAAAAAGAGGAGGATTGGCAGCAGTTAGCTCAGGGCTAACCTTCCTCAAAAAAAAAAAGTTCAAGGAGAGCAAAGTTTGAAAACTTTTATACACGCAATAACTTAAAAAGGTAAAATACTTACACAGGTCTAAAATCCATTTTATGTAAATCCAAATATACTTATACACCAGATCCAGAACTTCCAGATCCCAACTTCCAGATGGACTAAGTTCTCCTGGAAGTGGCCCATACATTTCAGAGACATATAAAAACAAACTAATTATGCACCAGATGTACATAGAGCAATGTGGATAGATCATAAAACACAGTGCTGTGTTTAAGAAAAAGAAGAAACAGAATAAGGTCTTATCATCATATCATTTATGTCAACTAACAATACCTGCACTTTATATTTATGCATATGTTTTACTGAGCTATACAAACAAGCTATCAAATACATTAGAAGCTAGCAGGGAGGTGCATGGGACTAGGAAATGGGGATAAAAGGTAATTAATGAAAAAGTTAATTCAAATCAATCAATCAAAAGAGGTCTTACACAGACCAAAGACAGCATGCTATGATTTGAGGATTATGATTAATTCTCCCTTTGCATAAAAGGTCCAAATAAAACTAAGATGTCCTTAAAACTAATAAAGTCTCAAAAAACATAGTTGGCAGGGTTTCGGATAAATAATGGAATTGGTTCACTTATCCAACCTACTAGTTGAAAATTTTTATTGGGGAAAACAATCATTGCTTTTATTAGCAGAATAACACAAATACAGAATGGTTTAATATGAAAGTGTTCTCAATCATGTTCACTCAATGCTATTTCCTCAAGGGTTAGAAATGAAGAAATTAGGAAAAATAAAAAAGCACAGCAGAATTGAGCCAAAGAAGATTTATGCAGAAAGGGAATACGACAAATCTCAAAGCCAAATGAAGTATAATATTCCCCTCTAGAGGGTCATGTGAGGGATAACTATACGGATAAGCATATGCAGCGGATAAACATTTATATCCATAGCACATTTTCTGATATGAGGAATACGTCTACATTAAAATCACTAATTTAAACAAGAAAGAGAAATATGGTTCTGTTTGTTAACATGTCCAGCCTTCAAAGATGGAAATAACATTTTCAATAGAACAGAGGAAGTATATAAATACAGTTTTCTACTTCAGCATTATCCTTCCTTTTCAAATAAATCTAGAAAATCAATCACTTCATCAATGTAAGTGTAACTAAGTATGAATGGGTACTTAATTTAAAATCTATTTTGAAAAAGGAGAGAAGAAGGAAGCACAACAAATATCTGATAAACTGAACTGAAAAGAGAAGGGAAATGACAGATCTTAGCTCTAGAAAGACCTTAGAGGTTAATTTGCCTGAACTTTCATTTTATTGACATTGAATAGAAAAAAAATGTCCAAGAGGAAGAAAAAAGAATGTAAACTTAAGCTGCCATGTCAATGGTTCAAAGTTAGGTTAATTACCAGGGAATGAGTCTCTTAGGTTTGCCACTAATGCAGAACTGAGCCTTCAGAAGCCCTCTCTTCATCTAGCACTGCATCAGTTACCTGTGAGCCAAAAGCCAGCAATCCCAGATGGCCCTCCCCACTCTTTTTTCTGATATTCTTTCGTAGAATAAAAGGAAGGCAGACCTAGGCAGATGTTAAGTATTTGAAGTTTAAATACATCTCTTAAATAGAAATAATAGCCTACTAGCATAAGATTGATTCCCAGTTCCTAAAGATTCAAAGACTCTTTGACCAGAGTTTAATCAGAGGGTTTTATATGAGAGAACAAAATATCTGGAGCAACGAAGTCTCAGGTAACACTTAAGGCTAATGTGCGTATTTTGAGACTGTTTCAATTGCGGACAGTCAGTAAAAATCCTTTTTTCAACTCCTGTAAATTGCTATACCTACCTTTATTTAAAGAATAATGGACACACTATCTCATCATGCCCTTATGTTGCTAAGCGGAAATGGCAGAGGTGGGGAGTCTATTCATTGTCTAGGTAAGTAATAGAAAAAAAGATTACCTTCTGATTTTAGCTACTCCACCTCTGCCCTGGACCCTTCTGGGGCTACAATTTACTTCAAGATAACGTGTTTATTCCACAAGTGTTTACATTTGAGTAGCTTAGATCTCCTTTAAATCACACTTTGGACACATAAAAGAATGCATAGAACAGTCTGGATAAACTAGTTAGAAACTGTTATTCTAGACCACCTCCGCCCCGCAAAAAAAGAAAATCAAAATAACAAGCCACAAACTAAAACTTGTAAGGAAAGGAAATCCTAAATACAAAGCAAATGTCAGTCACTTTCAAATGATCTACTTGTTTGTTCTTTATTAGTTCTGTCTCTCTACTCTTGCTTTTCTAGGAAGAGACGATACTTCTTGATCTTAAATAGCTTCTGACTAGCAGAAAGGATAAAAATGGGCCAGCCAAATCACAACTCCTGGTCACTTCATAGAATAAGAAAGTATAAAATAAATACAGGCTGGAACAAAAGAAGGAAGCCTTCTTGTGACAAACATATCATAGGATATACTGAAACATATTGTCAAATTTACATGCATTTTTAACATAGTTCAGAAAATTTCACATTTGCTATCATCCCTTTAGACATCTCTTCTGCATTCCCAAGAGATATTAATTTACTCTTTTTTTCCCCTGAGGAGTATTTCATTGTAAAATTCCAAAAAGTACTGGTCTAGGGAAAAACAAAAACCCAACAATCCTGAATCTGGTGTCATAACACATGGGTTCAAGTCCCAGATCTACCCCTTACATACTAACTGTGTGACCATGGCCAGGTCACTTACTTCTCATTTTCTCCACTGAGATCATACCACCTGCAATTTTATATTCTTCTTAAACTATAAGTTTATATTAAAATTAAAGATATAAATAATGTTTTATTTATAAGTGGTTGAATCTAATGCAAATGATACAGAATCCCTGGAAAAAAATGTAAACATATTTCAAAAAGCATGATCTCTCTCCCATGTTAAATTTTCCTTCCTTCTATCGCATTAAAAGTGATACGAAAGTGGGGAGAGAGGAGGGAGAAAGGGGTGACTAGGCACATATGCGTAGTGATGGATTATAATTAGTCTTTGGGTGGTGAACATGATGTAATCTACACAGAATTTGAAATATATTATGATGTACATCTGAAAGTTATATAATGTTAGAATCCAATGTCACTGCTATAAAAACAAAAATTTAAATTAAAAAAATAAAGTGAAAAGACAAAAAAAACAGTGATATGAGACTAGCGGAACAACATATAGTTTTCTGGAGAGTCACAGAATGGAAAAAGCTAAGAGTAGCTTATTGGGAGTTAAAGTTATAAGAAGATAGGAAAGATGATATAGACTCTACTTAAGCCCTTGAGACGCAGAAAGAATGGTCCTAGGAATTAAAAGAGGATTAGATTCTTCCTGATTGTTGCTGGCAAGGCCAAGACCAAGACATAATAAGTTTGTCCTCCACAGCTGTGCTGCTTTGGCAACCAAAAAGAATTTTTCTAGTTCACTGTCTTGATCAAAATGTAAAAATTGGAGCTGTCCACCAAAAAGTAGGAAATTTCCAATGAAATTAAGTATAGCACCTGGATGCCACATTTAAAGATCACCAGACACTATGCAAGAAAAGCAAGTATTTCAGGATAGTAAAGAGTAATTTGCTAATTTGGAAGTGCAGTGGCAAAATTCTACTTTATTTAAGAATTCTTTGACAAATTCAAACGTGAGTTAAAAGTAGAATTAACTGTCAAAAAAGAAGAAAATTTTCAAGTGTTCTTAGCTAGGGTTTAGTGGTGTCCAGGGAGAAAGCCTCTTCCTCTCAATAGGAATAGCACATTGTTGGCCCCAGTGAAGTTGTTATTTGTACAACCACCTTTGGGAGAGTCCACACGAAACAGAGTTGGTCAAACTAACTCTTGACATAAGGACCCTGCAAATGGTTACAAACATATGACCTTCATTACAGTTAGTCTTGGACAAAATGATCTTTATCATATTTTGTCTTAAGTTTTTCCAACTCGATATTTGAATATTCTCTTTGCTCCAAAAAAATTAATGTGCTAATAACAGTTTTTTGAAATAGAGACAACTACAGAGATTATAGATGAACATTTGTCTCCTGTTATCATAACACTGTACAGTTTTAATAAAAAGGTTGGAAGTAATATATATTTAAATTAAACTACGAAAAAGAAAAGAAGTTTACTTTTTCTGAGAAAGCAAATTGATTTTTTCCTTTGATTTCCTTATACTTTGGAATGAAGTGCTGCTATTAAAACTTTCAATAAACCCTTAAAATAAACTATGCTAGACAGCAATATTAAGTTTGGACTTTAATGAGCCATTTTTGTTATTTCATAGGCATCCTAAAATGATACGGCATCCCCTGGTCACAGACTTCTAACGCTGCTTTTCTGGGCGTGTGTATCCTGTGCCAGACAGCATGGTATGTGAAAGATGAACCGGGTTCCCGCACTGTCTTTGACACTAATAAGCTCTATGATCCTTAACCTCTCTTGAGCTCAATTTTCTTCACTGTAAAACTAAAGCATTTGAGGGGACTACGTTTCTAGTTTTTATTTGTTCACTTCTAGATAATGTCTGGTGTACATTTGATTTCATGAATTCCCCCGAGAATCTGTAGCTCACTGGTGGCACCTCGGAACAACAGATTCTTTAAGGATCTTACCAAGATTCTATTGCTCTAGAGTTGGGTCAAAGACAGGGAATGGGAAGGAAAGACACACAAATACCACTTACTTTTCAAAGAAATGTCTGATAATCAGCAAGCCAAAAGCATATGGAATTGTCACATATAAATGAGAGGGTTTTGCAAAGACGAGTCCATCATGATCTTCAAGATCTGACCACTTTATCTTCGGAGGAAGCCAGAGTCTTTCCAACCAAAACCATTCTTTAATCGTCTGAAACATTCTAGAGATGAAAAAAGAACACATTAGGGCTGTAAAACAAATACTTAAAATTGAGATAACATTGAGCACCTTTTACTCAAAATACCTAAACCAGAGAGTTCTGAAAAGAAGGCAAGGACAGAACACTATTGTTTAATGGGTTTCACGACTCTTCATTGCATTAAACAAGAATTATTCTGCCAATACTCTCAGAACAATTTTGGCCGTGGCACGGCAAACTGAAGTTTCACACACCACTGTACATACTTTCACTGTTTGCACAACATACATTAATGTATGGGTACGTATCTTCCTCTTATACGATTTTGTGATATAAAAAATAATTTAACAATAATCTCTACAGTTGCCAAAGGTCAACCTCACGAAAGCTCCAAATATGTAGAAATCTTCACTAGTATCCTAAGAACTTCTCTAGGAGATAAAGAACAAGCACGTTTAACTTCATATTACAATAAGGAGTTCAAATTAGTCCGTGTCAACAAATATTCGAGATTCTATTATTTGTCAAGCACTGTGCTAGGCACTGAGGATACAAAGATTAAAAAGACAGCATTCTTGCCTTGAGGACCTTATAGTCCTATGGGCAAGGCAGGTCTGAACAGGCAACTTTGACACAATTTTTGGGGGTACAATAAAAGTATATATAGGGTATTGTAGGAACAAGATGATGGGCGCTGAGTCCAGCCTGGAACTGTCAGGGAAAGATGATTGGAACAGATGATCCTTGAGATGTCTTGAACAATAAGAGGAAATAAACCAGAGAAATTCAGGAAAATGGGGAGGAGGGAACAGGAGTTTTAAGGAGAGAAAGTACTATGATCAAGTAACCAGAAAAACAGAACACAGAATTATATGTTCTAATCTCATTGATTAGGCTGTGACCCTTTTAATCTTGACATTTTGACTTTCAGGATGTTTTGATTTCATCTTTTAATAGTTAATCAGAGAAAGGAGTCAAAATGTCCTCAGATACACAACAGGGTGGTCAAAATAACTCTATCAAAACCACTTGATTTGTATGCGACACGGTGCCTGTGGAACACTACCAGCAGTTTGGAACTATTACAGCAGAGGAATCCAAGATGTGGGATGGTGGGTTGCACATGGGTGCCCAGACAGTCTCCATTTATCACTGTGGCATAATTATTAATAGCGCCTCCTTTCTTTCAGAAGTGATCCAGTTTGGGCAATAAATTACATGGTCACTCTCATCAAAAGGCTGGTGAGACAGGTAGGACTTGGTCATAGAGAGTCTGAAATCCATGCTAAGGAGCTTGGACATGAGCTAATGGAACCCACTGAGGAGTATCAGGCAGAGGAATAACATGGTCAGGTATTTTAGAAAAGTCACTTTGGCAGCCAGGTCCCCTGTGAGCCCATATAGTCTCTGTGCCGATTAGAGGATGGTGTCTCTCTCTCTGGGCAGACACAGCCCTTCTACCCAGTGAAAAGAGGTCTGGATTTCAACCCCCACAAGCCTCCTGGCCAGGCACATACATAGCCGCGCTGTTGGCAGTGCTATGGAGCACTTTCAGGAGGTGGAAAGACTGGAGCGCAATTAGGAGCTTAAAGTAAGAGACGCAGTGAGAAGTAGGAAGGTTTGCACTAGAGCAGTGGGATCAGGGAACTGAACATGCTGATAATAACAGCCTTCATGAGATTACCTATGGGATCAAAACAAGGTAGAGAAAAAAAGAAGGCCAAGACAGAAGTGACAGTGAGAGAAAAAACCCAGAATACTCAAAACACCCACGGTCAAAGAACAAGTGTGGTGGGAGTAGGACGAAGGGCCGAGAGAAAGGGAAGACTCAGAGGTGAGGATTAGAGAGTGGAATACTAACCTACAGACTTCCAAGTTCAGACAGGGAAGAATTCCGAGTGTGGACCCCAATATCCTTCGGAAAAATCGCCACCAAAACCAACAACTGAACTCTGGTGAGATAACTCCCTGCATCATTTCACCTCTCATTACAGCTCAGAGACATGCTCATCCGAAGTAGCATGAACTTAGGCCCGTGTGGAGACGGACAAAAGTTGCCTTGTTTGTCATGTATTCATCATTTTACTATAATTTCTACCCTGGGGGACAGTAAGTCCCATTAATACAGTTGCAAAGTTGTGCAAGTATGGTGGAGTAAAGATAATCAAGAAAGATTTAGTGAATAATTCCCGTCTATCAGGCTTTGGGGCTGCAGAAAGGAAAGGGTTGGGCCCAGACTTCTGGGAGCCGACAGTCGAGTCAGGACTGATGTGGATCTGGACTTGGGAGGACCCAGTGAGGACTGATGAAAGAGCTGATAGTTAGGAAGGAAGAATTAACACACTTTGGTAAGGGAGCTGAGGGTTCAAGCTTGGTTGCCTGGGCCATCTGACGTAACTGGCCAAAAGAGGAAATTGAGACAGGAAGTTGGCTTTGAAGTACACAGTTTTGGCTCAGAACAAGAGCTGAGTCAAACTCCAACTAAAATTCAAACTTTCTACAGATTATGAAAACCAACCCAGGCCATGGGAGTCTCTCTGTTATGGACAAACCTTGTGTCAGGCCTTGTCCGTCACTGTATCAGAACAAGATATGCCTACAAGGGCAAACATATGTTTTCCTAGAAGTTTGCCTCAGCATGTTCATTACTTTATTGGCACCAAATTTAACAGACTAGCACTCAGGGGATAAACAGTAATGGCAGAGAGTTAGTTTTTCTTTTGATATTGTTATAATAATTCTTATACAAAGTAGTTGACTCACTCCTAAAATGAATTCCAGGCAGTACAGATTATTTTGTCCAGAGTGAAATATAACTAAATAAATAGCTTACAATGGTTCTGTAGAGGTTGTCACTCCAAACAATGCCCTTGTGCAGCACATGCAAGCAATGAATCAAGGTCTGTTGAAAGCCATAGTACCTTTAATACCCAACAGCCAAAAAGATTTAAAGGGAGATAGAAAGAATTTGGAAGTTGAGGGTGGCCCCCTGGAAAACGTAGTTCAAACTGAGAAAATACTAAATATATATTACTCACTTTTTCTCCATGTGCTGCCACCAAACACCAATTATTGCTGCTTTAAAAGAGTTGAGGATCCCTTCTTCACACCACACACAAAAATTAACTCAAAATGAAGCACAGACCTAAATATAATGGCTAAAATTATAATGCTCTTAGAAGACTATATAGGAGTAAATCTTCATGATGTTGGGTTAGGCAAAGCCTTCTTACACGTGACACCAAAAGCAAAAAACAACAAAATAAAAAATAGATAAATTGGACTTCATCAAAATCAAAACCTTGATGAACACCATCAAAAGACAACCCATAGAATGGGAGAAAATGTCTGAAAATCATGCATCTGATAAGGGGCTTGTATTTAGAATATATAAAGAACTGTTATAATTTGATAATAGAAGGACAAATAACCCACTTTAAAAATGGGCAAAGGATCTGAATAGATATTTCACCAAAGAAGATATACAAATGGCCAATAAGTGCATGAAAAAATGCTCAACATCATTAGCATGAGGGAAATGCAAATAAAAACCGTCCCCAGAGATACCCTTCACACCCACTACTATGGCTATAATCAAAAAGATAACAAGTGTTGGCAGGATGTGGAGAAACTGGAACCCTCACACACTGCTGGTGGCAAAGTAAAATGGTACAGCTGCTGTGGAAAAGTCTGGCAGTTCCTTGAAATGTTAAACGTAAGGCTACCATATGACCCAGCAATTCTACTCCTAGGTATACACTTAAGAGGATTGAAAGGATTCATGCTACAACGTGGATGGCTCTTGAAAACATGCTCAGTAAAAGAAGTCAGACACAAAAGGTCACAGACTGGATGATTTCATTTGTGCAAAATATCCAGAATAGGCAAATCTACAGAGACAGAAAGTAGGTTAGTAGTTCCTCAGGGTGTAGCAGGTAGGTGTGGCGGGAAATGGGGAGCGACTGCTAATGGGTATAGGGTTTCTTTTTGGGGTGATGAAAATGTTCAAAAATTGAATGTGGTGTTGGTTGCACAACTCTGTGAATATACTAAAAAACATTGAATTGCACACTTTAAATGGGTGAAATATATGGTATGTGAATTATATCTCAATAAACAAAAAGAGTTAAAAATTCTTCTTCCCAGCTTCATCCCTTTTTAACCGTTACACCTTTTAGTCCATGGCTCATGCTAAACTTCATGCTAAAGCTTCCTATTATTTCATTTATGGGACTTAAGTTTTACCTCCCAGATACACCTGAGTCAAGCTTGTGCCCACGAACCCAGAAAAATAAACAAATCAAGGAAATACTATATCCGGATTCAGACTTCAGCACGATTTCCAAGTTCATGACTTTCAGGAGAAAAAAGAATAGCAGGCTTTAAAAAGCAAAAACAGACGGTCTCTCCTGAAGGAGAAGTGGCTCTCCTAGATGACAGCCCTTGAGTATAAGGATGTTTAATAGACATCCATAGGCCAACATTTTAGCTCTAGGCAGTGGGCTTCGACAATCCAGGCTACACCTCTAGCCAGCCTCTGGACCATCCCTTTATTTTCTCTCAAGATGAGAGCAGAGGCTAAGCAGAGAAAGAAATGAGGTAAAGAGAACTGGGACAGACCCTCTCCTCTAACCCTCTCTGCCGTTCGAGTCTCTTAGCAAGAAACAAGTCACACTCCCTTAGCCTCCCAATAGCTGCTCCTAAGGCCACAAGCCTGTGTCAGGACCTCTGGCATCCTTCCTAGTCACCTTTCCCTGACCCTAGTGTACTGGATGTGCCATTTTGGAGATAGCCCACCACCCAGCCCTGAGTAGCAGGGGAAATCACTGTCTGGGGTGTTGGTCAGTGTCTTTCCCACTGTGAAAGTCAAGATGGACAATTCTCCATCTACTGGCAGTTGGCCTGAGATGGCCCAGGCTTGGCCAGCTGGATGCTTTCTCAGGACTTTGAATCTGGAACAGACAGTGGTATCCAGCAGCAGCAGATGGCATCCTGCCTAGGCAGTGACTGCTGCTGCTGAAAAGATAGTAGTCATTGTCTCTCAGCTTCTTGGCCTTCCTGATCGCCTTGGTTTCTAGGTTTCAACTGTGACCAGGTCTGGTCCACCACCCTTCCTTCGGTGCTGCGAGTCACTTCCAATACAGTCTTTTGTTTAGGATGGAAAGTAGTGGATTCTGTTTCCTACAACGGGGAACGCTGACTGATACACCTAGCATTTTCCCCACCCTCCTTGAGGAGAAACTGGCAGCTCCAATTCAGTTGTCAGAACCTTAAATTTAGTGGAAGTGTCTATTCTTAGTATTTTCTCCTAAAGTTTACACAGAGAAGCAGTAACTCCCTTGAATGACTGAGCAGGGGCAAATGGCCTGCAGCGTCTGTCAGTTTCTCCCTCTGGTTAGTTTCTGATCACATCTTGCCAACAATGGGCACTCATTTGTCTCTTCCTTCTTCTCTCCCATTTTTTCTCCTGCTCTGTCTCAATTTCAAGACTCACAGCGGCGCTCATAGTCACTACTTAAGGCTTTGGTGGTGGTTGTCCAGTGTAAAAGAGGCTGCTGGCCTCCCTGACACAGCCTTAAAAAGACGCTTGGTAGATGTCAAAACATTACCTACACGGTGAGTGGAACACGACCTTTATACTGTGTAAGCTGTCTACATATTGCAATACTTAAACAATACCCAGATAGAAAGAGAATTAGAAAATACTGAGATGGAGAGAGACCTGCGTTCTTAAAACCCCACAAGTTACTGCCCTAAAAACAAATCCTGAGCATTTGCAACAATGAATCTGTCATTCAGAGACCTGCCTGTGACTCTGTCACTTTTTGGACAGTCTGAGAAGCCCACCGACTGTCACATTAAACTTACAGCCCATTTCTCATCTTTATTCATTTGGCTCAACTCTAGGACTTTCTGGAAACTGAAACATTGTCAGCTGTTGATAACTCTTCAGTCTCTCTGCTTGGTGTTCTCTTGGAAGCAAACGCATTTATTTACTCTTTGGCCATTCCCGGTCCCTCTTTTCCTCATCAACTAGTCGAAGTCCCCTTTTTCTCATCCCTTGTATATTATCTAAGTACTGCAAGTCCTATTCATATAAAAATATCTGAAGGACCAACAATTTTTATTTATATAAAAAAATGAAGTTATTTTTTAAAATAAGAAATATTTGCAAGAAAAACACCTGCAGCTATGTTTTTTCTTTGGGGGAGCATCAGGAATGGAGATGGCATCACGGCACAGCTGTGTTTTCCCACCTGTCAACACGGTGGAATTTTTAAACGCGATTTTCAACTCCAGCTGACAGTAGTTTGCAGGAAGACAATCTAACTAATGTAGGTTTGATGACTCTCTATTTTCTGACCTCATGGATACAGAACCCAACGGGGTGAAGGAAGCCTACTGAGCCATGCCCTCTGATGAACACCATTAAATTTGACCTTAGGAGTAAAGAAATAAAACCATCTTGGCCACAAGTTTATCACTATTTGAAACAACATTTTTGTAAAGTGTTAAAAATGTGGCACTTGAACTATTGCTGAGGCAAGCACTCCAAGTCAGGCTGAGGCTTTGGACAGCTTTGGCTAATTATCCACCCAATCCCCCTGTAAATACCACATCAGTTCAGAAGATAACTCTATAGAATGTATCTCTTGGATAGAGGAGAGTGACAAGAAAAAATCTCTACAGAACAGAAAATCTTCACCATCTCTGAGTATTATTATGGTTGGAGGACGTGAGAGTTGGTGAGAGCTTTGGAGACTGGGTGACCAGCTAGATTAGAGTGGGACCAGGGTTCTCTGGCAAAGAGAAAGCTCCAGAAGAGCAAGGACCTTGCCCGGCCTGTTCACTATTGTACACCCAAAGCTTGTCACACAGTAGACACAAAGTATTTGTTGAATGAATGGATGGAAGGTTTACTGAGGCTGGAATGGATTTGTGAACAATCAAGGAGTGATGCTATGGCCAAAAATGATATCTAATTTAATTATCTACAAACAACTTCATCTTTATTAGCTGCAAAACAATTTCCAAAATTTAAATGCAGGGGGTTAGGTAAATATGTTTATCTACCTTTAGTCTGCTTGTTTTCTGTGGAATTAACTCTACTAACTCTGCCAAAAAACTGGCTATGCCTTTAAGATAAGACATGAAGGAAAACATTAGCAGCTACTTGATTCCTGTGAACACCGTAAGGACTGAGCCAACTGTAAATATCAATTCTGAAAGCATTTTAAATTGTGCCATTTCAAATGGATGAGATGATGTAAATGATAGAGCAACTTAACTCTGAAGGATATTTATTATGATTAAGTTAATGTGTAAAAAGCCTATAAATGCCTGGGCTTATAGCTGTAAGAAAACTGAAGAGAAAAAGAAAAAGAAAAAAAATCCTATATTTATGTAAAGAAGTAATTAATTTACAACAAGATAAAAACAACTGTAAGTAATTCCCTCATACTAAATTTTATAATTATATCAATTTAAAGGCTCGAAGAAATTCATAACAGACTGAGAGACTGAAAAAAGAAAAATTCAGAGTGTTTGTAGCAAAAAAATGGGATTGCCTCAAAGATATCATTGATGGGTATCAGGATGTCCTAAGTACCCATTCATTTTGCCTTTTAGTTACAGGCCCCCCTTCCCTCACCTCCAAGTTTTACCTGGGCACCTGGCTGCCCTGCCATGTGAGACAACATTTCCCAACCTCCCTTGTGGATAGATGTGTTTGTGAGTGACTATGTCTGGGTCAATGACACAGGAGTGGAATTGATTTGGGTAATCTCCCTAAAGAGCAAGCTGCATATCCTGATTTCTCTCTGTCTTCTTTCCTGACAGCTGGAAATGGGGATGACAGGATAGGAGCAATCTTGGAAGCCAGTTAGCACTTTAGCCCTGGTCCACCCATATCTGGACTATTTCATGCAAGAGAAATAAATGTCTATCTTATGTAAGTCATTGAATTTTGCATCCTTTTTGTTATAACAGCATAGACTGTAACTCTAATTAATACATAGGCGAGAATAACAAGGAAGAAGTAAACAAGAACTATACTTTATATTGCTTCCAAGTAGATTATAAAATCTGGAGACATCTGCTCATCAAAAAATACCATTAAGAGAAAAAACGGCAAGCTACAGACTGGGAGAAAATACTTGAAATATTTGCAATACAAAGGACTCATATCTAGAATATAAAAAGAACTCCTGCAACTGAATTAAAAAAAAAATGTTAAGCAACTTCTTCCATAATAAGTCCATTGGAGGCTGAGTTTCCGTTAATATTCTGCCTAGTGAGGGGCATCCCAAGCATCTGCTCTGCCTACTGGGCTCCTTGTAGGGAGCTTGTGCCAGTTATCAATGTATTGCCTCTCAGCTCCCAGTTCACCCTTTTCTGCCCGCTCTGTGAAATGGGTCTGGTCCTTTTACCTGTTTCCCTTTGCCAGCTAGCCCTGAAGCTTCATAGAGGGTGGTGGAGAGACACTGTGGGAGGAAAGGGTTTTGCTTTCTGGCTCTGTGTGCTCCCAGGGAAGGCTCCAGCAGCCCCAGCAGCCAGCAGATTCCAGTGGCACCTCCCTTAGGATTTTTGTGGCAGAGTCTCCAGTGAGACACTTCTCAATGAACAGCTCTCCTCAGCACACTAGAGGGCAGATTTCCAGCAAGTTCCAGAGGGCTGGTTTCTAGGCAGTTCTGCTGGTACCACAGTGACTCCTCTGTGCTCTCTCCATCAGGGTCTGCACATCAGCCCTGGGGGGGCCTACTCCTATAGTCCTGGAGCTAGCCTACTCCTACAGCTGGGACTCCTACACTCCTTAGAGTTCTTCCTACTAGCCAGTCCTTTGTTACTCCAATCCTGATTGGACCCTGACTGCCTTGATGGAAAAGTCCAACCATCTTTATGTGCTTACTCTAACATTAATTAACAAAAGCTAAAGTTATTCTGAGCAAGTCAAAAAGGCCTCTGAAACTCAAATCACAAGGGAGAGCCTTCTCATTTTTCCCTTTTAATGCTCTATGTAGAATTTGCTTATAGATGAAATGAAGACTTGATATTTCAGGAACTGTGGTTTTGCCCTTTTGCTCCCACTGATTCTAAAGCTTAGGTTAATGTTCCCAAGAGCCAGCTGTCACTTTCTACTAGGGCAATACTTTTTCATTGTTAGTAAACATAATTGGGATATTTTTCCAGCAAAACAAATAAACCACTAAAATGCCAACCAGGCACGTGGCATCTGTATGGGGTCAAGTTCTCTTTCAAGCCGGGGCTATCCCCTAGTGCTATTCTCTTCAGGCCGTGTTTCTCTTGGCTCTGTAATAAAACTTCACAATAGGCCTTGATCTAGATTCCTAACTTAAATCACCCCTTCCTAACTTAAATGTTGAGCCAGTGAAGTTTAATTCCTCAAAAGCCCAAGGCAGAGTTACTGTTTGCTGTTGTGTGCAGAAGAAACCCCACTTGGGAATGGTTCTGCCAGAGGCTGATTGTTCGAAGTGACTCCAGCTGTGTTTGGAGGCAGCTCCCCACCGCCCTCTCCCTGCGCACACTCTCCTGTCACTGAGAAACTTGTTGCAGGGTGGACCACCGGCAGCGGGTCTGTTCTTCCAGGCTCACTTGTGCCACCTTTCCCCTCACTTTGTCCTCCCACAAGCCGGGTCTGCTTTCTGACCCTTGAAAGCAAAATGGTCAGTTATTTCCAGGCTTGAGACTATTCCTTATACCTAGAATTCTCTAACCATCTCCATCCCACTCTCTCCTCCTTATCTTACAAGTCTCAATTTAAGAGTCTCTAAGATCTTCATCAAGGCTTTCCATGACCCCTGCTCCCCCATCGTTCTCACAGCTAAATGGAATACTCCTGTTAGGTGCTGCCATCCCTCCCTGTTCTTCTTCATAACAGGTACCAAATTTGTAATTATACAATTGTACGCTGATTTAAGTCTGGCTCCCTCCCCCAATTTCAAGATCCACAGGGCAAAGACTACACCTGTTTTGCTTACAGTAGCATCCTTAAGTTGGCATATATTTGGTGTACAAACAGTAAGTGCTCAGTAGATATTAGGGGAGGCAGTTTAACACAGAGTTCAAGCACATGGACTTTGGAGCTGGACTGCCTGAGTCTAAAGCCTGGTTCTGAAACTTACTTAGCTATGTGACCTGGGACAACTAACTTCACATCAGTTTCCCCACCTACAAAACAGAGATTATACTTGTATCTCCATTATGGGGTTGTTAAAATGATAAAATGAGTAAATATTTGTAAATCACTTTATTACATGCCTGTTAAATGATAAACTGGAGTCAAACTATTAAATATTATGTTGTCCTTCTAAAGAGAGGAACTAAATGAATTTTCAGGTCCTAAAATTCTATAATTAACACCTATTAAATTAGAAGAAGTTAATTTAAAAATAATATTCAATGGGGCCTGTTCCAGTGGCCTAGTGGTTAAGTTCAGCATACTCCACTTCAGAGGTCTGGGTTTGGTTCTCAGGCACAGACATACACCACTCATCAGTGGCCATGCTGTGGTGGTGGCTCACATACAAAAAAAAGAGAAAGACTGATAACAGATGTTAGCTCAGGGTGAATCTTCCTCAGCGAAAAAAATAATAATAAAAAAATAAAAAATATTCAGTGATAACTATGATATAAATGTGTTATATTATCATTTACATATAAATGTAAAACTGTTACATTTATATGCTACTAGTGACAACATAAATGATATTGACCTTTGGAAAATTGGATAATAAATTTTAGGAGTCACTAAAATGTTCAAGCCTACCAAGGAATACATGTAAAACTGGACAAAAAAATGTTTATAATTAATAAATAACACTTCATTGTTAGAAATAATGATTTTTTAAAATCTGGAATGTTTAAGTACATTTTGCAATGTTAATTCTATGTAATAATAGTCAGCTAATGCTAAAAATTATGAAATTTATCAACATGTAAAGTGTTTATAACATGTTAAAAAAAGAAAACCAAAATTCAAGATTCTATCTATACTATGACCATATGATGGTATATGATCTCACTATGTTATACTATTTTATACATACATGTGTCTGTGCATGTATGTGAAAACAAAAACTATAAGGAAACATAAAAATAATTGATTGCTAAATGGTAAAATTCTACGTGTTTTAAATTTTTTAATTATTATTGTCCCACTACACACCCAACTTTCTCTGACTAAAAGGTGTTATTAAGGTGATTTATTTCACATTCATGTGTTTTTTAAGAGGCTAATTTTTTAAAGTGAATGCTCATATACAAAAGCTAATAGCTGATTTGAAGTAAGACAAGTTTGTTACTTAGGTAAAACCTTCTTACACACACAAACAGCTACCCATTGAATTCTATTGTATTCTAACAATTTCAAAGAAAATAAAAAATGGCTTCCTTAGTCAATAGGAAGACAGGCTCTTGAGATCTACCTGTAAAATGACTTTAGATTCTGGAGGTAATAAAGATAAGACAGAAAATGCAGTTTAAGGAAGCAGTATTTGCCAAAAGGTAGTTCTTCCGGATGCCTCTTCACCTTTATCCAGTCTGGCTCATCTCTGTTCTAGTCACTATTTGACAGAGATCGCCAAAGCCCAGCTCAGGACCAAGAGAGATAAGTGACCAAGGAAGTTTACTTAGACTTGGTTACATGCATAAGAACTTGCAGAAAAACAGGTATGACCGAAGTCAGAAGAATGTAAAGCAAAGTTACAGAATAGATAAGTCTTAGAGGAATGCAAAGAAAAGGGGTCCAAGATGATTGGGAGGAAATCTACACTAAAGTTACATAGGATTGATAATTGATAATTCTGCCATCAAAGGTAGAATTTCCTTCCCCACCTCTTTTTTTTTAAGTTAACCTTAGAAGTGTAAAATGTAAATTAATAGGTGGGTAACTAGGCAATGGTGTTGCAACGCAAAGAAATGTTAACCCAATTACCATCACATCAGCATTTCCTTTCTAATTGCTATTAAGTATTTTGCTCCTCTCCACCAAGTCCTTCCCTGCAAGCTCTCCTCCCTTGCCTGGTGAGTCACCCATCTTGCTTCACAGACTACCCTGTTATTAGTCTCAGGCACAAGTGAGTGATGTTGGCAAAAGCAAGGGATTGGGAACCTTAGCTGCCAGTGACTCACAGAGCAGTCTGAGGTGAGGCCTTGATTCTGTCTCAAGTTTTCCCATTCGAGAGACTACAGGACTGGCTGAATGTCTGCAAAGACTTTCTGTGCCCTGCTGAAGGGTCCTGCAGGAGCTTTCCTGCCATTTAGTCCCAGGTAAAAAGGGTCAATGAAACTGCTTCACACATCACACCAGGAGCTCATTGTCTTTCAAACAGCTGAAACACTTCAGAAAAAACAATGGCTCTAGAGTCAGAAAGCCCAGGTTTTATGGCCATCCCTATCAACTAATAGCTAAGAGGTCTTTGGCTACTCAATCTCTGAATCTTCATTTGCTCACCTGTTAAATGATGCTAATTCTACCTGCTGTACATGTTTTAAGAGTAACTAGGTATATGCAAATACCATAACACAGAAAGTTCTGGATCAATAATAATATTATCTTATTATCCTAACCTCACCGGGTGTGGGCAAGAATCCAATGTCAGGCTGGTTTAAATAATAAGATTAAATACTAAGTTTAAAAAGACTCCCAAAGGGAGAGCAATGGGATACCCTCCTGCTCCTTCACAGCCGCCTTCCCCCAGTGATCTCCACATCTCTTGCTTCTGGGAAAAGATAACTGGTTTTATATCCTTCTTTCAGTAAGGAAGCCTACACAATGGGCACAAACTGTGCTAAGCAGAAAACTCAGGGACAAGTCCTGGAGAGGATGACTGCACAGTGTCTAGTGCCAACCTTTTCAAGGATCAGACTCAGCTGGAGGGATGTCCAGACCTCCCCTCACAACACACTGGGGCAAAATTTACAGGACAGGATATGTGGGAACCCAAGGCCTATTGGCTTATCAAGAATAGGGGTTTGGGAATTGGAATGCCCATCTTCACCCGCTTCCAGCTGCATGATCTAGGTAGAGCAAGTGACTTCTAAGAGTTGAATTTCTCACTTATATATAATAATTTTTATATTTGAAAGTCTAGGTCAGGATTAAATAAAGTCATGTGTCTAAATCACTTTATGTGATGCCTGGTATAGAGTGAGTGCCCAATAAACTATAGGTGTTAGTACTACAGTCACTATTTACATTTTCTCATCAATGGCACTGTAGACTTCCAGGTGGTACCACTGACAGCCATCATTCACTGATTTCCTACAATACCCTGATGACTGTTGAGGTTACCCAGACTGAGTATTGGTGGGGGAGCAGCTTTTCTGAGGGATGAGTGTGACTTGACAGGGTAACTCATTTCCTTAGGGACAGCAGGATTTCTTACGTCAGGGAACTCGTCTTGGGCAGTGTCACCAAAGGAATCATTTTATGAAAGAGAGTGAGATCTACAGAGGGTGTGGGGCCACATCTTGATCAAGAAGGAATTTGGAACATCTGTCTCTCTCACAGATGAAGAGGAGGCCAAGCTATTTTTAAGGAAGGACTTGGGGTTACTAAGGCACTCTGATGAAACAAGCTCCAAATTTAACAGTTTAAAATATATGTTATGTAATCCTTAAAGGCAGGGTTTCCTGTCATACAGCCTGCTGCCCCCGTAGAATGAGGCACCCCTTGGGAAATAATGAGATGACAAAGATTCTGGTAATCTTCAGATGAGGGTGGAGTGCAGTGGGTGTGAGGGCCGACAGCAGAGGGCAGGAAGGTGGTGAAGGAGCGCAGAAAAATAATCTCAATTATATATTCTTAATGGCTTTCTTTTTTGACTGAAATCATAAAAAAAGTTAGAACGATAAAAGGCAAGATTTTCCTCTGGCAAGAACTGCTAGCATGCGGCTGGGAGACTGGGGACCTGCTGGAATCATCGTTTTCTCCCTTGAGCAAATAGGGATGGGTCATCTCCCTTCCTTGCCCAGGGCAAGTGCTCCCTCTGTCCATGGCCATGAACCCTTGCTATTTATTCACCAAGAGAAAATAACTCATAAGATCTCAAAACTGAAAAGAATTAGTCATTCCCATCTAGCCTCTATATAACACAAGTAGCCCCTTAAAGAAAATAAAAATGTGTAACACCCAGATTTTAAGTAGATGGGGGAGAGACAGAGACAGAGACACATACAGGGTATCTCCAAAGTGTGGAACAGAGAGAAAAGATTTCCTTTATTCATTATACTTTTTTCTGGATTAATAATTAAATCTATGGCTTTAAATTTAGAGATATTTTGCCTGCAAAAGCCTCTGGAAGAAAAAACGTCCTGGGTATATTGTATGAAAATGTAACATACTTAAAAATAAAAATTCCCTAAGTTTCCAGACTTTTCAAATATACATTCTTTCCACAAGGGCATCCTTAAATTTCTGTCCAATATGTATTTATATGATTTTCATCTTAGTCTCTCTGATTTCTGCCTATTAACGCAAATCAGCTGCTATAGATAAGAGAAAACACTGCACTAACAATAATACCGAGTTCCCTAGGTAAGTGCCACGTCTGGCACGCAGTCAACTCCTTCTTCCCGGGGAAGGGCAGACATGTCCAATGTGATTTTCTGGTTACTTCTCTATTGATCCTGGTTTGGAGTCTATGGGTTCCTAAACCTTCTTTTTAAAATTTCTTCTTCTTTAAACTAAGACTTATTGGATATTTCCTCAAATTTTTTTCTGCCAAAAAATACAGTTGGCAGAAGTGCTACTGTGAAGGACTAGTCTGAATTTTGTGAAGCAGGACCACATGTGAACCTTGAGAAGAGAGAGTGATGGAATTGGAGTTGAGCTGACCAACTTGCCGGCTCCACGTGCTGTATGAGGGGATTCAGAGTTCCTCTGGGTCATTAATGTTAGTGAAATTTAAATATAAATGTCTTAAGGTGGGAATGTTCTCAAAGAAAGTGAACAAATGGATCATATGATATTCAACTCTAAATAACCCAAGTATAATTATTGTCTGAAATATATATAAGAGAGATGTTACTTTAAATCTATGTGGATTCTCTTAAAATATGCCAAGAGATGCTGTCTGAGCCTCACTGAAGCCCTTTTGTTCAGGAGGAGGGAGTCCTGGATTGCTTCTCTTCCCTGCCAAGTGAAGCTGTTTCTCAGCAAATTTTTCTTCCTGCTTGTTTATGAGGTTGGGAATGTCACTTATCTGCCACCTTATGAAATCTAAGCAATTTCAACTTTGCTGTGCTGTTAGGTGGATGTTTATGGGGTGTTGCAATAGAAGAGGAGTTACGTTCACATATTCCATAGCCATTCTGAAACTGCTCATCCTTTGTCACTCTGTGATGCATGAGTCAGTGACACCATTACCCACCAACAGTGTACAAAGGACACTGAGCTTGATGACCAGGAGCAGCCCCACTCTTACACTCTTACCTTATTTTAAAAGACCCTACTCTGGCTCTCCTTTGGCCACACTTCCCTCCCATGGAGTTAGGAGTCCACAGGCCCAAAGGGACATGCCCACTGCACCCCATGCTTTCTAGACTTGCTAAGTGTACTGAGGACCCTAAAATTCCCCACCCAAACAGCTCAGAGCCCACACCCAAGGTCTTCATGGGCCCTTCGTCAGGTCTGTCCTCCTAAAAGTGACACTACAGTGTACTCGTAGGCCTAGGGATGGCCAAACGGAGACAGGTGGGGAGGGGAAGAAAGGACCTGTGCTTAGACACACACACAGGGATGTCTGCACACATATACACTAGGCTTCTAGCTGAGCAGGACAGGACTTGGGCTGGGAGGAGGGACAGGGCCAGGCTGAGGGCCAGATGCCTTCGTACGTATCTTGCCTAGGCCCCTCCAATGTTAGGGGTGCACCTGTCCACTGGGTGACAGGAATTCTAGAAGCCAAGGATCTGTTCAGGCTGTGTAGCCACCAGAGGGGCTGGTAGATTGACCAAAACAGAGATCCTCATATAACTTCTGACTGTCCAGCTGGACTACTCCCTCCCAGAGAAAGCACCTTCTTGCTTAGCAGGAAGTAGTTATTCACTCTGGCTTACTAATGCTCCCCAGTCCTGCTCCCCAGCAGGCTACCTCTTCACTATTGACTCTCACTTGACCAGAAAGTAGGCAGGGGAAACACGTTTGTGATTGAGTGGTTTTACATTTAGCAACAGTTTTGGTAATAAGATGTAGAAAATTAGAGGCTAAAGGAAGGGGGTGTGCCTTGGTCAAGAACCCCTTCTGAGTTCTCTACTGACCCACTAGGAATTGGCTACCCTGGGAGGATGGGGCTGTGGGGCAAAGCCCCATGTAGGCAAGGACTGTTGGTACAGGGGAAAGTGTAAGAGATGTGAGTCAGATGCCCACTGTCATCGACATCTGGTTTTGCAGCTGAAAATTGGGAATAATAACATCACCTTTTCATAGACCATTACAGAAATTTATGAGATGATTAATATTATAACTAATAACTATAAAATATATCACAGTTTACAAAGTTTCTCCCACAAGCATTTGCTCACTGAATTCTCAAAACAATAAAAATTAACACTCCCAATTTACAGGTGAAAAATGCTTAGAGGAATAAAGCGACTTCCTCAAGGTGACACAGGGCCACACTCAAATGTAGGCATTGAGGGTAAAAACGCAGCTTCTCTTTATGTCACCTGATCTTGCCTTTCATCAAGTCAGTATTTGCGAAGATGCTTTGTGAATAACTCTTCACCATATGTATACATTGTCATATTTGATTGTCATTTTTGATGATTTTAAACAAATCATCAAAGAAATCATCATGATTTTGAAGGTTCTTTTCTTACAGGTGAGAGGTTGGAAACTGGAAACCTGCAGGACAGACCCAGCTTTCCTCCCTCCCGATTAGAGCAGCAGATATGCGGGAATGGGAAGGAGGGAGGCGGGGGTGAGGCCAGAGCACAGGTGGCAAATACCATCTCAGATTGTGAGGCTCTTCACCACCTGGTGCTGTCCAGTGAAACTGCCACTCAACACCTCTCCTTTCAGAAAGAAAAGAACATGAATCTGCAAAATTTCATAGAGAATAATATCGTCCTTGCCTTGACCAAACACCACTCCTCCCCAGAACATGAAAAACAATATCATATAAGAAACTTTTGAGTCACAGATGTAATTTTCCGAGATCAAAATTAAGAAAACACAATAGAAGTAAAATAAAATAAAATGTAAATCATGATAATTATCTTGAGCGTATACGATAGCTTACTACCAAGGAACTGACGTACCGTATGTGTGTGTGTATATGTATATACACATATATAAAAAGTGTCATGTTTACTTTCACAACATCCCTGCGGAAGCAGAAAAGGGAGAAGTAATTACCAGACTTAAAATTCTACCTGTAAGTTGTCATCTAACTCTAAAACTTTAAGTCAGAGTTACACACTGGTGGTAGAACTTGGTGCCGGTCAAACCGGGCCTTCCAATCAGTGTTGTTTGACCTGTAGAGTGCTTGAAAACAACTCAAGCCAACATTTAAAATTCAGGGATTTTCACGGAAAAATCCAGATTCGCAGCTTCACTTGAAAAATCAGAAGAAGCGGCAATAATCACAGGATTATTAAGTGAGCAATAAGCTTCTAGCCTGGCCCACTGCTGATTTGTTACCTGACTCGCTTTCTAAGGCGTATAACTTTCTGACTCCTTCTCCCTCTAAGATTTATCAGTGTGAGTTATGTCTTCCAAGTGAGTGTAACTTGAGTAAAGGCAACAAGAACCTAGCACAGCCTGGTATAACGATTATGCTTATATTAAAGCACACAGTTTTTCAAAGGGCCAGTTGTGACACATTAGTGCACGGGTTCTCAACCCTGGCTCTACAAGGGAATTACCTGGGAGAGATTTTTAAGCCATGCTTTCCCCTTGTTCAGACCAACCAAATCAGGATCTCTGAAGACGCTGACCTGGCATCAGTATTGTTATTGTTGCTTAACAAATATATTTATTGAAGTACAGCATACAAATAGCAAAGTAAGAAATGACAAAAGGGAACACATTTGTGTTATAATCATCAGCCAGATCAAGAAACAGAATATTACCTGCCCCCCAATACCCCCTCCCAGTCGCTGCCCCACCTTCCCCAACTATCCTATCCTATCTTCTAACCCCGTGGGTTAATGTTACCTGCTCTTGAACTGTATAAAAATGGAATCATACTGCATGCATTCCTTTGCATCTGGATTCTCTCCCTAACATTTATGACTGAGATGCATCCAGGCTGATGCATGTAACATTAGTTGATGCATTGTCATTGGTGTTTAGTATTCCATGATATGACTATAACACAATCTATTTTTCTATTCTACTGTTGATGGAAATTTGGGTTGTTTTGAGTCTGGGGCTACAACAAATAATGCTGCTATCTATGAACATTCTTGAACATGTCTTTTGGTAAACATATATGTGCATTTCTGTAGGGCATATACATAGCAGTGGAAAAGCTAGGCCACAAGGCATATGTACACTCAGGTTTAATAAATACTGTTGAACAGTTTTCCAAAGCTGCTGTGCCAATTTACACTCCTCCGTCAGTGTATGAGAGTTCCCACTGTTTCACATCCTCGTCTACACTTCTATCATCTGTCTTTTAAATTTTAGCCTCTCTGGTAGGCGAGTAGCAGCACTTTGTTGTGGTTTTAATTTGCATTCCCCTAATGGCTAATAGGGTTGAGCATATGCCATGTTTCTTGGCCATTTGAATAGGCTTTTCTGTGGAGTACTTGTTCAAATCTCTTGCCCATTTTTCTATTGTATTGGCCTATCTTTTTAGAGGGACTTGTTTATTTGTTCTGGATATGACTCCTTGTTGGTCATATGTATGGTGAACATCTCCTCCCCCTCTGCAGCTTGTCTTTTACTCTTTTAATGGTATGCTTTGATAGAAAGTTCTTAGTTTTAATATAGTCCAATTTATAGAGCTTTCTCATTATATTAGTACTTTTTTTTAAAGAAATTACTGCCTACCCTAAGATCATGAACATATTCTGTTTTATCATCTAGAATAATGCTGTCCAATAGAAAAATATGAGAGCCAAATATGTAATGCAAAATTTTCTAGTAGCTACATATTAAAAAGCAAAAAGAAACAGTGAAATTAATTTTAGTAATATATTTTATTTAACCCAATATATCCCAAATATTATCATTTCAACATGTGATCAATATAAAAATTGTTAATGAGATATTTTGAATCCTTTCTCTATAGCATGTTTTTGAAATCTGGTGTGTGTTTTACATTTAGAACATATCTCTAATTGACCAGCACATTTCAGGGACTCAGTAGCCACATGTGGCTAGTACTACCACATTGGAGAGTATAGATCTAGAAGTTATATTGTTTCACCTGTCACATCCATATTAACATTTAGATCTGTATAAATTTGAGGTTATAATCAAGATTCATTTTTTCCCATATGGATATTCAAATGGCTATCCTTTCCTTATAGTATCAACACTGCCATAAACCAAGGGTCCAAATATGTGGAGGTTTATTTCTGGAATCTCTAGTGCATTCTATTGGTCTACTATGCTTTTGGCTTTAGTTTTTTTTTTTTTTAAGTTCCCTAGTTGATTTTTATTTTGAGCGAGTATTGAGAACCACTATCAGTGGGTCACAAAATTAATTAGTAGGTCATGACCACAAATTTTATAGAGTTGAATGGAATTGAAGAGAAAACATCCATATGCATCAAGTATTGTTTTGTGAAACTTTTATTTCAGTTAAGGTGTGTGTGTGTTCTAAGTTGAGAAGTAGAAAGTATTTTTTGCCATCAGTGATAGTCAAAAAAACTTTGAAAAACACTGCAATAGTATCATCTTTGGAACAATTACTTAGGATCAACCAACTTGCATATTATTTTACAGTCATCATCTAGAAATGCTCTGCAGTTTTACTCTTCCACAACTGGTTATAGACCAGAACCCCACACAAAGCAGATCTCCACTGGAAACAAGTGAGGGAAGGCCAATTAAAGCCAATGAAACAGGAAGAGACATTACGAGACCCTGTAACTTTGACCCAAAGTAGAATATGATAATAAGCCTGTGATGTGAACATTACAAGTGAAAATTGCTAATCTGCACAATTTGACTTTTGTTCAGCATCAGCATATCCTATGTTTTTAACATTTTAATCGGATATCAAACAAGAAAACAAAATTTGAGGGGAAGAAATTGAAGTCAATTTAGTTATTAAACGATGTCAAGTAATCTTCATTATTGAAGAAAATGCTCTCAGAATTTTTGCTTAAATCTTGAAATGATTACTTTATTGTTCAGCCTGTGTCAAGATCAATCTAATCAACAAATATTTATTGACTATCTGCTAAGGAATCAAATCTGGCAAAGGAATCAAAATAAAAGAAATAGACCTTTTTCTTGCATACAAGTACTCTATAGAGAATAAATAGATTATGGCATATGATTTTTCCTCACTAAATACTTCATTTTAGAACATGGATGCAATAAATAAAAATGATTTCAAGCCCCTTAATGTAATATTTTATCTCTTCAAATAACCTAAACATGTGCCTTAGCTGTGAAATTTACAGTTTTCAATTAATGAGAAATGTATTTGGTGATCATTTCATAATATATACAAATATTGAATCATTATGTAACACCTGAAGCTAATATAATGTTATATGTCAATTACACCTCAATTTAAAAAAAACAAAAACAAAAAAACTGGGGCCAGTCCCGTGGCTGAGTGGTTAAGTTTGTGCACTCTGCTTCGGCGGCCAAGGGTTTCGCCAGTTCGAATCCTGGGCGCGGACATGGCACCACTCATCAAGCCATGCTGAAGCGGCATCCCACATGCCACAACTAGAAGGACTCACAACTAAGAATATACAACTAAGCACCGGGGGGCTTTGGGGAGAAAAAGGAAAAATAAAATCTTAAAAAAAAAAAATGCTTCCACTTCTCCCTTCTCCGGTCCCTGTGACCATGTAACACATGTCCGAGAAGGCATAGCTACGAGATGGAAGAAGGCGGCACAGTCTGTGACAGGAGAAGAAATAAACCTTTGTTGCACACACACAAAAAGTATGTATCTTTTGGTTTTGTTTTTCCTTGTGCATATGCACATGATGCGTGTGTGTGGTGTGCGTACCAACCCTGAACAGACGGATTTGGAAATTTTGGTTAAATATCTTAGTTTCCTGGTATTTCCTAGAGATATCATTGAGGAAACAATAAAAAGGAAACTTTCCATTGATTTGGAACTTCTGTACTGTAACAGCTATGCATAAGGCCTCCGGTCTGTTTGGTTTACTCTCCTTAAGAATGCAGCACAAACCCACTCCAAAGACTTTCCAGTGACCAAATGGGAAAAAAAAAAATAAAGAAGAAATGGTTATTAAAACAAACCAAAACCTTTAACTTTGTATTTGAGCAGCATGTGGACACTCACAGCCTAAGAAATCTTAAATTTTCATACTTGGGAAAGGTGAAGTGTGTCTCAAGGTCAAGTCTCCTTCCCACTAGGGCTATCTTCCATTTGTTAATGGGCTTCCTCAGACATTAAGGTATGATAATAATGAAATTTGGAAATAATTCAACTTTTAAAAACACAGTGATGGCTGAAGTCCATTTGCAATCGAACATCTGTCAACCATCCACAACCTCTGTGGAGAATTTTGGCGGTGACAGTGTTGTAAAAGGTCAAAGATTCTTAATCTCTCTGTTCACTTGCCATCTGAGGTTTTTATACCTAAGTCCTAATTTATTTTAATTAGGCTTTTAGCTTAGTTTATGTTTTCAGCACTTAAAGTCCCCACTATAAGACACAATCTTAAAGCAACATATATAGTATGACCCATAAAATGATGAGATTGATTGTTACACAGCACTTAGAAAAATACCTCCTTCTGTTTTAGAATGTCTTCTTTCATTGTGCCAATTTTCCGGTCTGTCTAGGGCTGACACAAAGATTTCTTCAATCACTCCAGGTCCACCAAGTAAATAAAATTAGAAATTCAGGCTGTGTCAGACCAATAAGTAAGTGTACTGGATGTACAGGTGTTTCCAGGGAAAGGAAGAATACAGTTGCATTTGATTCCAGTGGGAGCTTTCCCGTGTTCCCCTCCTTTCTCTCTGCTATGATCTGTAGTCCCTTGGGATTCAAAGCTAGGGACAGATTACCAAAACACCATTCTTGATGCCAACTTGCCTACTGGATAAACCTGACTGCTGGCTTTTAGCTAGTAAATAAGTCAATCACTCTAATCTCAAATCCATCTTTATAAACGCGTATTATCTCCAGTTCAATCTTTGTACTACATCCCCAAATTCACACTGGGGAGGCCTTAGAAAGCCCAGTGCTGATGTGTTGATGGGCTGGGGCCCAAGGTGAATGAATGGTTGCCACACTGCACTCTGTTCCATGAGATTTTAGAGCCAGACCCTCCTCCCATGTGCACTGTGCTGGCAATGCTTCTGCTGTGGCTTTGGGAGCCCAGGAAACAGACGAACTCTGTGTGTGTGTGTATGAATACACACATAAAAACATATCTTTCCTGACCTGTAACTCTGCAATGATTAGCACAACAAACTAACTTTTGAAAAAGAAATATCTGGTGTTTTCCCTTTTTGCCTGATTTTACTCTGCTTTGGAGGACTCTCAGCAAAGGATGTTTACAACCCTGCTTCTGAGGCTACATCAAAGCTGGATCAGCTCCGCCGTGAAGGATCGCAATAACCACAATGCGATTATCAAAGAAAGTCAGTCACTCTATGACATAAGAAATAAGCACCAGTCAGCTCCCTGAGGGCAGGGTCTTGCCTCCCTTGTTCACTGCTGATACCCCCACGCCCAGAACAGGATCCAGCACACCGAAGCATCAGCAAATAACTGGAGAAATTAATATGATTTGTGGAAAGCCTACCATTTGTCAGTCATGCAGAAGGCACTTTGTACACTTTATCTTTCTATTCCTTATAACAAACAACCCTGTGTGATGGATGTTATAATAATTAGCTTATAAATAAAGAAACTGGGATTTGAAGAATTTCACTGACTTGCCTAGGTCACATAAATAGTAAACAGGAAGCAAGGATTCAAATCCAGATCTGCCTGCCTTTCTAGCCCATGTTCCATCTATCACACCATGCCTTCACCCAACAGGACAAGAAAATTATAGACTGACTTTTGGTCTTCTGCTATAAAATACCAAGTCAGCATATTTGCATTTTATCATGGGTTCAGAAATTCATCCACACAACAAGGACTCTGTGAAAAGGTGGTGGAATAGGATAGTCTCCAATCTTACATACCACTGTGTGCAGAAAGGCAACAGAGTTCCGGCTTTCTCACTTCCCTGCCATGCCACTATAAGTCTTGCTAAGCCTAAATTTCGTCCTCTGAAAACTGCATAATATGAGTCCTATCTCATTAAATGCATATAAGCACAGCAAGGACTCAATAAATGTAGATTATTATTAAGCCAAAGTTATCCTCAAACTTATATAAATTGATTGGATCGCTTTTAGAAAAGGCAAAAATATTTTTAATGCGAAGACTATATAATTATTATCTGTATGAACACATGCCTATTTTCCCCTTAAAGAATTTGTCCCTCTGTCCAGCAATTCTACTGATGAAATTTTAAGTGTAAATCGCTTTTTAAAAAAAGAGAGAAGAACGAAAAGGTGCTATTTAAATCTGAACTGTCACTCATAGTATAGAAGGCACTTGAGCATTGTGGATTAATGCATAAATTAATATTCATCATCTGGTGAGTCCCCAAAATTTCTTTCCCTTGCACAGTGTAAGGCTTTTCTGGAAATAAAAGTGCTTAAGAGAACATCCTCACTAAACATGTGCTTGGGTTAGAAAAAATAAAGTTTTGCTTTGTTTTGTTTCTCTGTACAAGGCTGGCAGTTTTAGAACTAATCAGCTAACGTTTCCTGGACATGACATTGAGAGTATCTTCCTCAAGATAGAATCAGCTTAGAAAAGTTTGCCCTGTGTGGTGACCAAGTTCTGCCTTGTTCCAACTTTAAGACATTCTGAAATGGTCTGAAACGGCCTTTGCCATGCCGCCTGGAGATCTGGGGTCACCCTTTTCATTTCACCTTGAGTCAAAGCTTTTCTAAGAAACCAAGCTATGCCACCTGAGCATTCGGCTCATGTGATTTCACTCTCTGAAGAATTATTCCTATCCTTGCAATGAATCAGTTTAAACTTGCCAAAGAGCAAGGGGCACAGGACAGAGGTGGAAGTTTGGACTCAACATTAACTCTCGACTACTGAAGACTTCTTGAAGTAAAGTTCATGGAGCAAAGGGCTTCAGAGCTCTCTCTTCTGCGTCTCTCCCAGAGCACCAGGCCAAAAACGAGCATTTTGATCATTCTCTCTCTCTCTCTCTCTCTCTCTCTCTCTCACAAACACACACACACACACACACACACACACACACAGAGTCAAAGCCGACTTGGTTTTGAAAGTTCTCAAGTAGTAACATCAATGAAACGGTGCCTACCTTTCTGAAACTTCAGTCCACAAAAGATGCCCCTTGCTTGTGAAGAGCAGTCACAGCCAGATCTCCAGCGTTCCAGCCAGCTTTCTTCTCATCAGAGAGCAACACACCTCATCTCTGTGTAAGCTCTGAAATTCTTTCAGAGATCCACCCTCTAAAGTTGCAAGTCAAGATTTCTGACTGAGGGCAATCAGTGAGGCGAGGCAAAGTTACTGGATAGCACCTTCAGGTTCTTCCTGATGGGATGTTTCCTGTTTCACCACTTGGAGAGGAGAAAACTGGAATTGTCAGACATGGAATTATAAATGCATTAATTGCCTCATTGTCGTTGCATTTTGTTGTACACAGTCATTAGGCAACTACTGAACAGGATGGTCTTTCTGTTTGTTTTAAAAGGAAGGGGTTTTTGCAGGGAGAGAAACCCGAAACACTGTCGACAACACTGCACTATCATCTGAGCTGGTTTGACAGCTATAGTACTCTCCACAAGCCTGCGAATACTGCCAGGGCTTTTTGCCAGCTAAATCACCACCACTACCACCACCACACCACCACGAAACTCATCCACAAGGACCATCAGTCCACAGAAATGTGATTTCTCTGCCTCTTTCCTAGCAATTGAAGAAAACCATTTTGAACTATAGAACAACCAAAAAATAGAATAATCTGGCCATCTTGTCTTTTAGAATAGTCAGATGTAATTCACTTTGTCTTCATTTGTGTCAGCTTCAAAGAACAACCATTACAGACAACGAAAGACAAACCTATTAGCAGCAGGACATACACGTTGTTTGTCTCTGTCTGCTTGAGGCATTTCAATTTCAGAAGCAAGCCATGCCTACGTTTTATAGAGTTTATTTGAGATTTTGGACCTTTGGGAGCCATTTTCACTTTCTCTCGTATGAAGATGAAACAACTCCAGGTGTGGACTATTTAAGGGTGCTTCGACAAGTAAGAAAGCTTCAACAAGTTGATTCATGTACCCTTCCTAAGCCGAGTCTTGCCTCCCAGGAGGTCCAGGGACACCACCTACTCTGAAAGCCTGATTCACAGCTCTCATTGGCTGCCTTCACCTGCCGAAAGACAGCTTTCTTCTTCTGTCAGCTAAGATGACAGCAACTTAAAAACTGACTGCAGGCAGAGAAGGGGAGACGCCAGTTTCAAATTCTTTGAAACTCCACAGTTTCTCAAATTTCACTAATGAATTTAGTTCAAAGGAAGAGGATTGGTAAAGGCCCTTTCACTTGGCACTTGCTCACTCAATTCTCTCTCGCGCTTTTTTTTTCTTAATAAATTCATAAATTTTAAAACTCATCTGGGAGGAGGGCTGAACTTCCAGCAGAGCAGTCACTAAATGTGGCAGGTTGCGGGTTCAGGCCCTCATCATTTCCTGCCGGGAGACTACTGAAGAAGTCTTGCCTGGTCTTCCTGATCCCAGACTGGCCATTTCTAGTCCATCCTCCTCCAACTGCCACCTGATTTATCTTCCTAATTAAAATTTTTTTTTTCCCTATCATGTCTCTCTCCCCTGCTGATAAAGCTCCACCAGCCACCTTTTTCCTGTAGGACTCCTTAGCAGGAGAGACGGCCTGGTGGCAACCTACTCCTCCAGAATCTCCTTTTACCCCTTCCCTCTACTTTCCAGGCAAAATGAACAGGGAGCCCCCATGCCCTTCCATGGGCTGCTCTCTGCCTCCTCTGCTGAATGAAAGTCTGACTCCCCTGCCAAGTCGCCCAACTCTCAGCCATCCCTCTTCTGTGTTTATACCTACGTTCTAACACTCCATTATTCTAACTTAACTGGTTTTGTGTCTGCTTCCCCACTATACTGGGAATTCTTCTGGGACATACCTTAGTCATCTTTATATCCCTGGAGCTTAACATAGTGCCTAGCTGTTCAACACTTGTTAAACAATTAACATCCAAAATCATGAGCATCCAACGCTCATTTCCACTCCAATGACATCTGGGTAAGAGAATACTTCTGAACTCTATTCTAGATTCCCTTTCTCAGAATTAAGCCAAAAGAGTAATATAGAGCCATATTTTTTGTTTTAATCACTTGTATAATTAAAAACGTCATCTGCTGATGAATGCAATATTCAAATCAAATATAAAGTATTTTTACATAGCTCAATACCTTCTCTATGATCAACAGAATCCCATTACTATCTGCTGTATTTCTTGAGTCACTGTCAAGATGGTAGTTCCTCCTTCTTCTTCAGGGACAGATGTAAAACTTAAGCTGTTGCACAACCTACGCAATGGAGGACAACAGCTAGAGGGATGGAAGTGAGGAATTCGAAGGTTTGCTACTTGTGCCTTGGGGGAGCTCTGTATTTACACGTACGCCTAGTGTGTCTGTGCACGACTCCTCTGAGGATGATACATAAACACAAATACAGTTCTTTTGAGGACTCCTAAGGTAATGCCTTTCTTTTACTCTTTCTCATTTTCACCTCAGGATAAATTTATCAGTTCATTGCTTAACAGGAAAGAGAGAACTCTGGGAAGCATAATAGAGGAAGATGCACGCGTGGCTGTCATTTCTTCCAGGGAATACTTAATGATTTCATTTTATGAGAAAACGTTATGAGTGCGTTAAGACATTACATCAGTTTTATATTTTGAATCCTCATTAATAGATATTATCATTTATGAAAGTCAATGATTCATTGCATTTTAAAAAGTGAACATCACACCTCTGACAATTGAATGCAGGCAATGAAGCCTGATATTAATGGAAAGGTTTCCTGGGGAAGAATAGGGGGTGCATTACAAAACTGATGAGTTTTTACATACAAAGCAAGCTTGTGACTAAATGTTACTAAAGTGAGTAAGTGTGTAAAACACCTGCTGAGTAAAATACGGGAGGGGAGTAAGAGCAGTGTGGACCTGAGGCAAACCCAATCAAGATTCTGGAGGGCCACCAAGAACTCACAAGAGGAAAACAGAGTAAGCAGGACACTGGAAAACAGACTCTGGGCCCCCGCAGGGAGCACAGAACCAGACACTGAGCCCAAAGCTCCGCTCGCCAGGAGCAAAGGGGGTGGCACTGTCCAGCGTGTAGACATGGAGGAAAGGGAGGTGGGGCGACTTCCGACACTCCAGGTTGCATGTTATGTTTTGAACCAATCCTTAACCTAATTTTCTAGAGAAGAAAAGGTAAGTTTGGCAGAATTGACCTGCTCTTCCCTCAAAGAAGAGAATCCCCTCTAAGAAATGCAATGAACATAGTTTTGGCCATATGGATCTTAACCTAACCAGTCCAATTTTCTGAACTTTTATTATCAACAAACTCTGTTTTTCGGTAATTTTTCACCTTGTCAGTTTTACACACCTTTTGAATGCAAAGGTTTGCTCACAGATAGAAATGTTAAGTCAAAATGCCACCAAACTGTACTCTTTGAATAGGTGTGTGGGAAAACTCCCATGGCATATAATGAAACAAGCAAATGTCTTCACAAATTCCTGGACCAAATTCAATTGAATTTGAAGACTACATCTTATCGACATAAAATAGTCCCCCCAATGATTTGCCTGAATCCCCACCATGGATTATAGATGATGGGACCTGAATTGCATCTGTCTTAGCCTCGAACCCAGGTTCCACACTTTCCCTGGCCCAGAGTTGCAAGGGTCCCCGGCAGATCATTTGAGAAGCTCTTGTGAGACAGTGAGAAAACTGACGAGATCATGAGAACTAATGGTCATACATTCATACTTGAGCTCCTTCCTTGCTCCAAACCCCATCGCCTCTCTTGCTCTGTGTTTCCCTGTGTGTCGTCTCACTTGACCTCTTATTTACTTGTTTATTGTCTGTCTCCCCCATTAAAATGCCAGCTCCAGGAGGGCTGGGGTTTTTGCCTGCCTTGTTCACTGCTGATTCCTCAGGAGCCAGAACAGTTCTTGGCACAGAGAGTGACACTCAGTACTGAGAGAGGACATTTAGTTATTTAGTTAGTTACAATCGTGTCTTCCTCTCTACCACAACAGGCAGTTACTTTTTCAAAGGTAATTCACTGACGTTTTTCAGGACGGCAAGTTGGTATTGTATGTGAAGACAGCCAGTTATACTTTGAGTTTGTTGGGAAGAGGGGAGGTTTTCCCCTTGAAGACTTAAGTGTGTCACATACTGAGTGCCTGAAGCAGAGGATTTGTAGAATCCATCTGGCATGTAGTCTGGGAAGGCTATGGAGCTGTACGCCAGTCAGAGCCCACACTGTCATGTGAGCTGGCTCTCAACAGCCTCTCGGTTCACTGCCCCCACTCAGGGCCAGCCAGAAGGTCTGTGCATACAGCCCCTGGCCATAGCAGTGGCCAGTTTTTGTTCTTAAACCTGAGACCCACTCTGTGCTCACTATGTGATCTTATTCTATTGGCTGTGTGATTCCGGACAAGTCACTTACCCTCTCAGTCCCTCAGATTTCTCAAGTGCAAAATGAGGAAAATAATAGCAATACCTTATAGAGTTGTAAAAACATTAAATGAGTTAATATATATAAAAGCACTTAGGACAGTACCTGTCATGTAGTAAGCACTCTGTGAATGTTAGCTATGATTATGATTACAATTATTATTAATTTATTTAATCTGTAGGCTTTATTCCTATGTTACTTTTTAACAGGCTTTATTTCATACATATACACTAGTTCTCCAATTAAATCTTGAGTACAAGGACTGTGTGGAGTCTCCAAGTAGCACCCATCACCATTCTCTGAACATTGTATTTATTCATTAACTCATTCTGCAAGTATTTATTGGGTTCATACCATGTGCCAGGCACATGGTATCTTTTGAAGGAGCTAAGGAACTTAAGAATAAAAATATAGCTTGGCTGCCAAAACTGATATGGACACACACTCATGCAGATGAGCAAAAGTGTTCATAAACCTATTATCCAGAGCGCAGAGGGAAATCTACATGTGTGTATGCAGGGTGAGTATATTTATATGCTCTACACAGGTACAAACTGGGGCCATAGAGGAAATGGATTCCCAAACATTGACTATTTCATATACCACATGCATGCAAGCAGAAGCCATGGATTTCAAATGAGGAGGTATGACTACATAATACAGCATCAAGAAACAGACAAAAGTGGGCAGATAAGTTTTCATCCTTAAAATCACCAATCTCATGGTGTCTCAGTCTGTGACGGTAGAACTTGGCAACTTCAACATCTGTGCTCCCTTTATCCAACATCATGCTGGGCATCTAAATAAATACCCCATGTGCTGTGAATGGACCTGTATGAATTGCACCAGCACTACATAGGTAGGAAGAAATAGGAGGTAAGAGGGAGATGAGTGTTTGAATAAATATCTGGGCTGTCATGACCCCATCACGTGACAAGACAAAGAGGAACTAAAACTGCCCCTTATCTATCCAGCTATTGTTCATTCAACACATGTATTGTATAAGGTGCTTGAAATAGAAAGAGGAAGACAATGCCCCTGACCTCAAGCACATAACTATCTTTTCCCTCTTACTCCGTTCTCCCTTCTATCCCATAACCTACATGCCACCTGACAACAAAGAACTGGCAGAAGACCTGCTTGGCTAATCTGAGACACCCAAGAACGGGCAACTCTCTTCAGCTTGTGAATTCCTGATTGCAATTTTTTAAAAAGCGTGTGAATTCTTGGGTGTGATTTTTTTTTTTAAAAAAGCAGGACAGAGTGTCCTGTGAAAAGCACAAGCTGGACTAAGTTTTACGACATCAGCGAACTAAGACTCATTCCCAAGAACAAGACACTCACCCTCCTGCCTTCTTATTAACAAAAGATTTGGTTACTCCACAGGGCACTAGAAACACGGCCCAGGCTTGAGGTTGGGAGTGAGTATGTGTGGGATTGTGGCTGGTGGACAGGCTCGGTCACTCTTTGGTCAGTTCCAGACTCTCTCAAGGTGGAGGCCTAAACCAAGGTCTCAACTTCCCCTCATCAGTTGCTTTTGTGCCACCAAAGCATCCATGGGAATGTGATCCCCACCCAGCCTATCCCACTTTACTCTCCACTGTACCCCAATCTCCCCTTGAGCTGAGCCAGTGGCTATGCTCACTCTGACCTTTGCTCCTGTCCCACCTGTGATCCCTCATTATCCAAGCTCCACCCATTTCCTCTGGGAAACTTTGCCTCCCAAATTAACCTCAATCAACCTTTCTCTTCCTTGAGTCTTTACACTTATTATCCAAATCACACCATTAGCCTCATTTTATATGCAGCCCCATTCTTTAATAGCATAGCACAAAATACTTCCGTAACACAACTTGATCAGAGTGTGTGTGTGTGCGCGCATATACACAAGCAGGTATGTGCCCTGTTTCCACTAGGCTGCAAACACCCTACGAGCCCAGATCTTACCCTAGAAACACTACCAGGTTCATAGGAGACCCTCAATAAATACCTAAGGATCTGGCAACACTCTTTCCCCTTTTTTTTAAGCTATGTGTACCTTCTGCTGCTGCTCTTCCTCCTTCCATGGTATTTTCATTCCTTCAACAATTATTTATTGAGCACCTCCTATTTTCCTGAAAATAGGGAAATCACAGTGAACAAGGCAGCTACGGTCCCCGCTTTCTAGCTACTTAGTCTCGAGCTTTGGCTGTGGCTGGAAAAAGCAAGCACATTCCCTGAATGTCAGTAGTCATTCGCTCTCCCTCTGTGGGAGATTGTCAGCAGGTCAACTGAACTGCACAGCAAGTGCTGGGGTCTCACACTTTGGGAGACACTAAAGGGATATGAGCAAAATATCACATACCAAGTTGATTATAAAGTGTCCCTCATGGCTAATACGGAGACCTCAAATGAGGAAAAACAATCCTTTTTTACCTATTTTGTATTAGGTTTTGAATTAGAAATTCAGATGTCACAGAACGTTTCACTGTTGGGTGCTGTTTGCAAGTGTGCTACAGGACAGGATAGTTTCTAGTCACTTATCTCTTTTCCAACAGATGCCCCATAACTTCCCTGAAATAAACCTGCCAAATATTAGTTTCTCTTAAAAGAAACCAGGTATAAAAATTGTTTCACTAAAAACTAATTTCACTAATACGAATCACTGAATGCTTGCACGAATAATCAATTACAATGTTCATTCATTCATACATTTATGGAGCTCCTATCATAGCAGTTATGACACCATTAAGTATGGTTAAAATAAAAATAGTTTGCTTGCTCATGTTAAACTGTATGCAAGGCCCATTCATGAAATAGTATACTACTGTTTACACTTAAGTGTCTGTGTAAACATTAGAGGATTAATTGTACACCGGGAAATTATTTCCAACAACTGTAGTCCAAACTTTTAGTTACTTAAATCTTTAAAATCAAAATCAACCAACCAACCATTCAACAAATACAAATATAAAATCTAAAAATAATTAAGCATTAAGGGCTTCAAATTTTAGTTAAAAATGTTTTTTAAAATCTTTTATCAAAGCTGAAAAGAAAATCATCTGCCTGTCAATAACAAAATCCCTTTGGCCTCAGATACCATGCGTATTAAGGTCCTAAGTTTTCAGAGAAAGTAACGTAATAACTAGAACTGACCAGACAACTCTTGGACTGTTAAACTCCATTACCGGGTTTCAGCAGGTACAACGTAAAGCAAAGATCCTCATATGGTCACACATGGCAATAGGAGAAACCTATAAAACATGCATATTTTCACAGTAACAATAATGGTTTGTGGCTTCCATAATCAGCAACCACCAGAGTGCCTGATCTCACATATTGGAGCAATGCTGCCATTCCATTCCTCACACGTCAGCAATGATCTATGAATGTGATGGACCACATACCCAAACTCATGCCATGCTAATACTATGTAAAGTGAATATAAAACATGGAACTAATTAGGGTAGAAATACCATTTGACTCTTGCACAGTTCCAGTTATGTAAATAATTGGTGTCCAAATAGATTATTACTACTGCAAGGGTACTTTCTGTATATGTAACACATTTATCCTGGTCTAAACCAGTGACTTAATTTTTTAAATGTAATCCACAATAAATACATTTTACATCACAGCCTAGTACAAATATACCTACATATATATCACTGAAACCACAGTTTCACAGAACAAGACTTCTCCGTACTATTTGTGGCGTACACTATTCTCTATTCTAGTCTAATCTGGCCTCTTTAAAAACTGCTGGTCTGGACTACTAAACTGGGGATGAAGAGGCACAATTTACCCTGCTCCAAACAACCTAATTGGACTGCTTTACCCTTTCTACAACTCAACATACTATTTACTTTTTTTTTTCTCATTCCAGTTGATTTAAAGACATTTTCTGATGGGATAAAAGAAAACTTTGGGTAGCATGAAATATCAGATGGTGACTTAGGCCTCCAAACCAGACGACATGGGAGAGGGTGGGTGCCTTTCTCACCTTTGAGGTCCCAGCATCTAGACTTCATACTGAGTCTAAGTGCATAGTGGGCCCTTTATAAATTTTGTTGAAATTCAGAGCAAGTAAGAGGGTATTTTTAGTGTTTGTTTAAAGTCATGGCATTGGGTTAATAACTTTCACCTAAGAAAAACAAAGCCCAAGCAAAGAGGCTCCCTGGCCAGGGGTACACAGGCCATAGTGGCTTGTGGAATCAAGCCCACTTTCGGACAGTCTCCAGGGCTCCCTGCTGAACCCCCGACGTCAGAACTCGGCAGAAATCTGGGCTACATCTTTATTCACCTGAGTGGGCTTAATATCCAGAGAAAGAGCCAACCCAGCAATTCACAAAAACCCAGGAAGGCAAAAGCACAGATGGAAAACTGGCACCGTAGCCCAGGGACGTGCCTAACGGACTCTGCAAGGCCCAGCACGCAGGGACTGCAGCAAGAGGGGCGGTGACTCGGCGGGACAGGGCCTGGGCCTGCGCGGGGACAGGGACTCGGGCCACAGCCCTAGCCTGCGTGGGGATAGGGACACGGCCTGCGCCGGGACAGGGATCCGGGACACGGCCTCAGTGTGCGTGGGGAATAAAGACACGGCCTACGTGGGGACAGGGACCGGGTACATGGGTCTCAGTCTGCGCCGGGATAGGGACCCGGCCCGAGCGGGGACAGGGACAAGGACACGGCCTCAGTCTGCGTGGGGACGGGGAACTGGGACAAGGCCTGTGCGGGGCCAGGGCCCGGCGGGAAGCGCGGCGTGGGCCGCGGCGGTTGGGTGGAGCCCGCCCTCGTACCCGGGGCCGCCGCCCGCACCTGCCTGCGGCTCTGTCCTGCCGCCGCTCTCGACGCCCAGCCGGCAGGCGGCCCGCGCAGCGGTGCATCCTGGGACGGGCGCTGCTCGAGGCCCGCGGGAGCCCCAGCGCGCCGCCTCGCCGCTCCGGACAGCAGCAGCTTTATTTTCCGGGAGGTCCTTCACCTGGGCTACGCTTCTCTTAATCGGCACGTTAACACAGGCGTGTAACGCAGGGGCTAAGTGACTTGCCCAAGCTACACAGCTAGTACACAGCACAGAGGGGATTCGAGTCTGGGTTTTTTATGATTCCAAACCCGGTGCCCTTGCTACGCCTCTGCACAACCTCTCCAGAGAGTAAATAACATTGTAACTGGCCTACAGACGGTTCACAACTTTCAGGGGTAGGGAGAGGAAGAGAAAACTGTTCTGGAATAATTCAACAAACCCAGGTCTGCAGTGATTTCTCATTACAAGCTTGAATTAACAGTGATTGATAAATAGAAGATAGATAAAATGGGGCAATGAATGAAAAAAATCTCCAGCAAAAGGGGAGTATTATGTCTCTGATATTTGATTAAAATATAAACCTATGAAAATCATTTATAGAGGAGCTAGTATTAAGGAAGACAGACTTTGGAGCCAGACAGGCCTGGGTTTAAATGCTCTCTCTTCGAATTACTGACTGTGGGATGTGTTACCTTGGGCTTTTTAATGCTTTTTAATAGTTTTTTAAATGCCAATTTCCTCATGAGTAAAATGAGGATAATAATTCCTTCTTGCAGGGCATCCTGAGGATTAAATGAGATAATGTCTAGAAAATATTTAGCATATTATCTGGTAAAAATTAAGCACTCAGAAAATGATAGCTATTTTTTACTATTTGAGCGCACTAAAAATTTAGTAAATTATGTTCTTAATAATAAGCAAGTTAATTATTAAGTCTCATTAAGTCTTAAGTCTTAATTAGTTCTTCATGAAATAAAAACAAAAAGGTGTCAAGGAGAACCCAAACAAGGTGTTGGGATAGAGGTAATATATGAATAGAGATGGATGAAGGGCGATTGCGAGGAAGTGGAAAAACAATCACAGATTCAACATCAGCTTTGGAGATGATGATGAGTTGAATTGATGTTGGAGAAAATCAAATCAGGTATGAAGAAGTAAAGAGTTCAGATATTCTCCCAGAAGACAAAGAAGAAAGAACAAAGATGAAAGTGCTAAGAGAGGAAGATAAGCGTGAAGATTAGAAAGCAGAAACTCAATCTACAAATGATGATTTAAAAATGAAGTGTAAATAATATTGAAGGAATGGCAAAAGAGAACATAGAAAAAAATATCTGATATGGTATGTAAGACTCATATTCTGGGCAAGAATACTCACGAGAGAACCAGATTAGATAGAATCTTAGGAAATTTAGAATTTCAAGGACAAGAAATTATTTTAGACACACCCATCAGAAAAATCACAGTTAACCTAAAAATAATCAAATAAGGATAGTCTCAGCTTTCTCCTCCAGAACAGCTAAGGATAGAAAACAATGGAGCAAAATGGCAACAGTTTAAGGAAAGTTATAACGCAAAAACTATTCTCAGACAAGTTGTCTTTCAAGTTAACAAAAGGAATGGCAACCGAAAGACACACTTTGATATACAAGGTCTCAGAAAATTTCTCCCTCTTCCTAGGAAAGTTGCTGAGAGGCATACCCCAGCCATCCTTCCTGGAAACATTACCCAAGAGGAACCAAAATTGAGATTAGCTCATTGGACACATCGTGAAACAGAGAGTTAAGACTAAATAATAAATCTAACGGTGATAATAAAATGGAATGTAACAGGTAAAAGTAAAATTTGGAGAAGATATATAATGTTTAAATTTATTGAGAATAGCAATTTGGTTTACAACTTCAGGTGAAATTAACAATGGCCAGAAAGCTGGATGGGGGAGGAAAGTGAAAGTGAATGAAATTCTGCACATCATGCGGTTTACACTTATGGTTTCAGTGTTGGCTTTGATGACTAGAAAAAGAAATTTTTAAACGTTTTTTGACAGCAAAAACAGGTAATTATTTGTATAGTTTAAAAAGTAGGTATGTTTTCCAAATAACTACAAGACATAAATACAAATTACCAACAACCCATCTGCAACCCAAGAGAAAACAAAGGAAGTACCAAGAAAGAATAAACTAAAATGGCAAATATGTAATTTATGACAAGAAAAATCATTTGTAAGGTTAAAACTATGGTATACTTCAATAAAAAGGAATCACTTTTGATTATTAAAAGAGAAAAACTTTTGATCATGTTTATAATATAAAATCCATTTATTATCTGCTGCTTATACATGATCAGACCAAAGAAATCATACCAAAAGATTCAAAGTCACATAATAAAGTTGGGGAACCTCAAAACCTGGTCTTGGATGTTCCCCATGTTACTTCTTTAGGTACTACAGTTCTTTTTTTCACCAGCTGGTTCAAAACTCAAGGCGCACAACCAGGGTGGAGAACACAGACTTCATGAGTTCCAGCATCGTCTGTTCTACATATCACTATTCCGAATGGCATGTAGCTGTGTTTGTGAGTCCAGCCTCCCACAGTGGCTATGTCACCATTGACCTATAACAACTGGAATGACACATCTCGCTGGAGATGGGCCTTTCTGCCATCCCTCACGGCAGACTATTAAAGAACAAAATAAGCAGTACTGTTTATTTACTTTTCACAATACTGTTAAAAGAAATACTTCTGATGGCATGCTGGTGGCTTCTTCCCTCTCCATGCCAGTCCAGAAAGTGCAGAGTGCTGTTCAAGATCCATTTCCAAATCCCCATCTGAAGGTGTGCTGACATGCTTTTTTGCCCATAGAGATCTTTCAGGGCATCGGGCTATTTGTGATTACTCCCAAATGTTACTCTGGTTCCACTATTGGTTTGTAGTAAAACTCATCCATATAGTGGAAAAGCTGTTGCCAATTAATTTTACTTTCCAGGTCACTACTCATTTTCCTTTCCATGTAATCATCAAATCATTCATTATACATATTAAAAGTGACATACAATTAAGAGGGCATATGCCATATTTAGGCAAAGAATGTTATATGGCACTAAAAATGATTTATTTGTCAACAATCTAGTGAGTAAGGGAAATCTTTTCTCATTATAGAAAAAAATAGCAAAATCAGAAAAAATTTAAAAAAACAATTTATAGGAAAATCGACAGTCAAAAATCCAATTCTATTTTACACTAGTATTTTATACTACTCTTAGGTTTTACAGAAATGAATGAACAAAAATACTCAGCAATTTAGAGATGGAAAATAAACTCTTTTTAGCAAATAAAAAAGTTAGCTGCAGAGAAACCTGCCCTTATTATAATTTGTTGAATAACTTAAGAAACAAAAGTCATAAGCAATCATAAATGTGCTGCTGGTGTGTTCACTTTATGGGCCTCAAGGGAGAAATGTGTCTGACAGGAGGCCTAAAGCACCTCAAAAAGACCACATGCTGTCATGATGCCACAGACAATCGCACTTGCCACTCCTAGAAAATATCTTTAATATAAGTCCATATTTTAAACTCTCCAGCTTTCAGTGATTAGGCAGACTCTTGTCTCAAACCAGACTCAAAACACCTGAACCTTTCTCACTGGAAAGGAAACTGTACCCGATCACATTCCGTTTCTCAATTCTTCTAAAATTCAGAGAACTGTACTTTGAAAACAAAGCAAAAGTCCCAAAAAGGAAAACTGCAAGCAATCGAGGGTATACACAATGTGTGTGATCCAATGTAGTCAGTAACTGTACTACAGTTCAGTCAAACTACTTGGAAAGGTCAAAGTCATCGGCAAATTTAGAAAGTGATCACTGTTTTTCCTATATCTTAGAAATATAATAGTGAGCTTTGTAATTAGGAGAGGATACATGGTGTTAACAGTACAGGCTTTGATCGGCTTTGTTCAGCTCCACCGTCCTTGGAATAATCAGAAAAACTTAGAATTGGTTTGCCAGTCTGACCTATGATAATATAGTCAGGAAAGGCATTTTATCAACCATAGGTTTTGAATGGGCATTTTAATAAGGTGAGACAATTTTACACGCTGTCATAAATGACAAGACCAATTAAATTGCAGTATTTAGGTCAAGTTTCCAAACACCTGTGCAGTCCAAGTCTGCTGAATGCAGCGGTGTGTGAGGTGGGATGGGAGTGGGCCCCATGCACTCCGAGAAGTGGGAGGCACCAGGTCAGGCCACATCCTGGGGAGGTGCTTGCAGGAACAGGGCCATAGGTGGTGTTCCCATTGTTGCTGACTTGGATGGTTTGTTTTTCAGCCTCTATTGTTTCAAACATCCACAAAAAATCCCAGTATGCAGATGGTACAGAGAACACAAGTTGAAAACCACTGGCCTTGTGGTTTTACTGCCCCCTCTCCTGTGCACTTTTGGGTCCAACTAAAATTGCTCTCTTAGACATCACCAACAGCCTCCTAATGGTCAAAACACCCAGTGGCTTCTCAGAGACACTAAACTCCATGTACATTTTCCTTCTCAAAGCCCTGCCTAAACTCTCTTAGTTTCCTCATAGTATTTCTTGTTCTCCAGCCTCTGTTATTTCTCTCACGTTCCCTCTTCTATCCAGGCCTTTTCCCCTCCTCTCTCTAGTCTCAGGACAATCTTACCTTCTCCCATCATTTTCATAATACCTATATGTAAGTGACTTCTATGTTTCACTCCAACAGTGTCCTTTGAATTTTCCACACAGGATTTCCGTCTGCTGGATGTCAACATTGGCTGATGACAGTGTCTAAACTCACTCAGGTGAAAACTGAACTCATTTTTGTTCCTCACAAGACTTTCTACTTCCCTATTTCTGTAAACAGCAGCAGCAGCAGCAGCATCTTTAGTCACAAGTGAAAAAATGGCTCCTGTCTGTGGTTGATCCTCTCTCTCCTTTTTAACATTTAGATTTTTTCCCTAATTATATATGCACACATTGTTTAAAGCTTCAGTCTTTCAGTTCTGGAAATTTTTCTTGAATTTCTATAGTACTTTCTCCTCTTCATTTCCTCTTTTCTTTCTTTCTGGAACTTCTTTTATTCAGTTATGGAAGCTTGTGGACTGGTCCTCCAATTTTCTCATCATTTTTTTCTCCTATTTTCCAATTTCTTTGTCCTCTTGCTATACTTTCTAGATTTCATCAACTTAATTTTACTACATTTCTATTGAGTTTTTCAATCTTGCTATCATATTATTCATTTATAAGAGTTTTTCTTTCTCTAACTGAATATTCTTTTTTTATGTAGTATCCTTTATAACCACTTTCCTCCAAGGATATTAAGAGATTAACTTCCTTCTTGCTTAATCTGTTTTGTGTTTGGTTTGGCCTGTGCTTCTTCTTAGAGACTTTCCCCAAATGTCTGATAACCGTAGGCTGTTCACTCATATGCAAATGTTGGGCACTTAAATGCCAATTAGAAGCTCTATGCACATGGGTGAAGTTTGTGACTGTGGGCTTCACAGTAGAGACTTGGCCCCAAGTAATTTCTTTGGGGAACCCCCAAAGTATCTTTAGATCATTTCTCTTGGGTTGGTCAGATTCCCCAGAAAAGTCTCTTCTAGTTTCCTGGGGCAGAAGGCTGGGGAGGGTGGTGGTTCCCAACATTCAGTATGTAAGGGTCTAATCAATCCCATTTTCAGTGTGGTATGCCTGTCCTCGGCTGTGCCCTGGTGTCTCCTAGTCCAAAGACCAGCTAAGGAGTTGGCTTTCTTGGGCTGCTAAGTCAGTCCTTGTGTGGCTCATTGCTCCTGATTTTGGCTCTTTTTCTCATGTCTTAGTGCGTCTCTGGAGGGAGAGACTGATGCAGGCATTCAGAAAGGGCTTTTCTATTCCCATGGCCCCTGACTCCACTGGGACTCCTGCAGGACTCTTTCTGATCTTTCTACTTTGTCTGCCTGGCCACTATATTGCTACTGGAGTCAGTTTCTTCAAACACAAAAACAGTCATTTACTCAAAAACCTCATGGGCTCTCCACTGCCTACAGAAGAGTCAAAAGTCCTTAGCATAGCACCCAAGATCTTGGATGCTCTGACTCCAAGATATCTTTCTAGTATGACTTCTCATCATACCACCCACTACACATACCCAGAGCTGCAAGTTTTAGTTTTAATAGTGCACATGCATCACTCTCTTAGACAGGTAATCAGCTGTGGAGAGGAGGTTGGAACCAGACTGCCTGGGTCCATTATCTCACCTCTGCTGCTTTACCAGTTGGGTGGTCTTGGGCAAGTTAATCTCCTCATCTGCAAAACAAGGATCATAATTGTACCTGCCCTCCAACAATTTTGTGAGGATTAGTAGAGCACTTAGAACAGTGGTTGGCATACATGAAGTGCGATGTAAGTGTTGAAGATTTTAAGCCTCTGCACACGTGTCTGTCCCAGTAGATTATCAAGTTCTTGGAGAAGGATCTCATTTACTCAACATTTGTGGTGTGCTTATAATGGGACATACATGATGCTATTCACTAGGGACAATATAAAAAGAGCTTGGCAAATGGAGACTGTTGACTAAATGATTAAAACATAATGTGACAAATGCTACAATACAGGAAAGAGCACAGTGAAGAGAATACAAAACATTTAAGATCTAATGGTTCAGAAAAGATGGAGAAAGCTTCCCAGATCCAACATTTAAGATGGAGCTTGACAAATGAATACGTAAGCCAAAAGGTGGTGCTGCTGACAGTAGGTGGGGGAAAACCGGAGGAACTCTAGAGAAGCAGGGTGGGGCCAATTGCACAAAGCCCTGCATAACCTGTTTGAGTCTGTAATTTGTTTCAACCACTGTCTGTCAATTTCACCAACCTAGTACACTGGGAGTGCCACAGACAATTCTGAGGAGTTAAAAGTATTTTGTTACTAATAATAGCTAAAATGTAGCTACTTGACAATTATTTTCAAAATAAATGAGAACACATCCCCAAATAATATTGAAGAAGCCAAACACAAAAGAACACATATGCTACGATTCCACTTATATAATAGACAAAATAAGGCAAATTAATCTATGTTGTCTCAATTCAGGATAGTTACCTTTACGGGTAGATAGTGACTGGAAGGGGACCAAGGGGGACTTCTGGAGTGCCAGTAATGTTTTCTGATCTGGGTACTGGTTCTGCAGGTATGTTGTTTGTGAAAATTCATCAAGTTGTATACTTTTATGTGTATTTTGCTGCATCTGTTATATTTTAAGTTAAAGCAATAAATTAGATTCATGATATTGTGCTCACTTGGACACGCATATGCTTTTACTTGGAGAAAAGGTGGAGTTACAGACTGGGAATTAATTGTGCAAATATTACTAGTTTTGTATTCCGTTACGGACTAACTCAGAACAGCTCTCGGATACTGTGAATGGCCAAAGATGGTTACCACATAGCCACTGTCAGTCACCTTCACCAAAAGTAGGGATTCATGAGTGTGTGATGAATTGACTTACACCCAAGGATCAGTTATATATGTAGAAACTCTGAAATACCGACACTCAGCATATGTGTAAGATTGCCTTTTCCTCATTTTACATACAATAAGGGGACGATGCTTCCTTATTAACCTTATAGAGAAACATGGGTCAAATACACATCTGTATAAGCATGACTTTTAATGGATTCAGCATTTATGTACCCTTAGGAACATAAAGAATCAGGTTGGTTTTGTTTTCTTTTTCTTTCCTTAGAAGTTTATTTTCACTGAAAAAAAATTATGTACCCAGTTAAAAACAAATAAATAATAGAAAAAGCTATATAATGAGAAGTCAAAACTTCCACTTCAAATCTGTTTCCTCAGGCAACTACTAGTAAACTTTCATATATATTCTTACATAAATATTTTATAAACACACAAAAGTATATATATGTGTATTACTCCTGCCCCATCTTCTTTTCTTAAACAAATGGGAGCCCAGTATATTCACTTTTGTTCTTTACTGCAGATGTTTCATATCTATAAACATGGACACAGCTCACTCTTTCCACAAGTATATACTATTCCACTGCGTATATATATTATGACTTATTTAACCACATATTTCTAGTCTTTTTCTTTTACAAACAACATGGCATTGAACATCCTTGAATATACATTCTTTGATGTGCTTTTTAATTTATGTAGAAACTGCCCCAATGTATACCCCCAACTGTGTTACTAAACTGTTTGACCTCTGCTTTTATATTTGGTTAATGTTAGCATCTCATTGTTAAAAATTTTAATTAGCAATCCTCTGTTTAGTTCTACTGATCTTTCTATTTCTACATGAATGAGGACGAGCCTGTTTTGATTACCACGGCCTTAAAATATATTTTAATACCTGGTGGGTTCAGTCCTCCTTATATTTCTCTACAAAAGGATCATTTATAAAATACTCTAAGGACATTTCAGAGTGTTTTAATGACAGACTCATCAGCACAATACAGTTGCAGTTCTTATTATACAAACTCAATAAACATATCAAAACTTGACTTTACTGTCTCCTGTCAAAAAGACAGCATATAATTATTCATATCAGAATTTTAAATAGGACAATTACCTAGTGATTAAAATTTCTTTAAAAATTAGACTCATGTTCATAAACCATATACATACATATACATAGACCTGATCACCTCTCTTAAAAAAAAACCTAAGATTTTAAACTTTTTACATATCACATTACATGTAAATACCCCAGAGGACACAATAACTGCACTGGGTTAAACAGTGTCCCTCCCAAAATTCATGTCCATCCAGAACCTGTGAATGTGACCTTATTTGGAAGTAGGGTCCTTGTCAATGTAATCAAATTAAGATGCGGTTATACCGGATGAGAGTGGGGCCCAATCCAATGCCCTTCTAAGAATAAACTGGATACAGACACACAAACAAGGACAATGTCATGCGACAATGGAGGAAGAGATTGGAGCGATGCAGCTACAAGTCAAGGAACACCAAGGGTTGGCAGCAATCACCAGAAACCAGGAAGAGGCGGGGAAGGATTCTCCCCTAGAGCCTTGAGAGAGAGCATGGCCCTGTTGACCTTGATTTTGGACTTCTAGCTTCCAGAACTGTGAGAACAAATTTCCGTTGTTTTCAGCCGCCAAGTCTGTGGTAGTCTGTTACAACAGCCCTAGCAAACTAATATAGTAACCACTGCAAATTGTGTGTGTAAGTTTGAACTATCATAAATTTCAAGTGGCGTACAACAGCATTGAGTGCTTGTCATTTGATAGATCTTTTTCAGTCACTAGGCTGCTTCCAAAAGGCAAAACGAAAGCCTTGATTTAGAAAACCCTTCTCAGATTTCTTTTCTTTCTTATTATCTCATTAAGGCACAATTTATATTAGAAAAAAACAGTTCCTGGAAATAAAATGCCACTGTTTCACAAATGGTTCATACTTTTATTATATATTGCCTTAATATGCTTTAACAACTTCAAGAGTGCTGTTGGGTTATATGGGAAAAGATTTTTCTTCTGCAAACGGTAAATGGCACCTTGTAGCTCTTCGAAGCATTTTACTGTTCTGTAAGATATTCCCACTCCAGAGACAATCTTATTTGGGGCTATGTCGCAATCAACAGAGAAGGGAGTATTAGATTCTCTTGGAACCAGAGGCCTTGATGGAGGCTCCAGGCTAATTTCTTTTTTATCCCTACTTGTTCCAACCGTGTCCTGAATTTTCTTCATTGCTTCTTGGTGTAAAGATGTCGTTTTACTACTTGATAAACGTTGGTCTGTGGATTCTACTTCAGAATCATCAGAGCTGTCATAATCTACCAGACTTTGAGAAGCTCGTGGGGGAGACAGACCATTAGCTTGGAGCGTAACATGGGTCTCCTCGGACATCACTACCTGGTCCAGTGGCTCAGAAGAAGCATGAGAAACCCAGGAGATGCAAGCATGAGCATTTCTGTGACTACCAAGAGCAGCCAAAGGACTAGGTTCTGTTTGGTTGCTGCTTCTGTCTTGGACAAGTGAGAAGATACAACCACAAATATTCACGCTGTCTTTAGATTCAGTTACATCAAAGTTCTTGCAAATGGTGAAAAAATTATCCCAGTCTTTTTGCAGCAATTTTAAGTACCTAACAAAATATTCAAGAAAACAGGTTTCTGATGAAATCAAAAAGTCAAGAAGAACTGTAGAATCAAATCCTATATTTTTTAATAAGAATAAGAAAATACAGTGTGGATTATAGCCATTTTCATGTGTGTGATGGTTCCACATTTCTTTTTCTTGGGTCAAGCTTTCAGTAGCTTCATGTTCTCTAAAAATAAAGATAATGGAGACCCCAGATTAATGACTTTTTACAAAAATTACAGTTTTGAGAGAGATAATTCATGTACCACAAATCCACCTATCACATAACTTTTTAATCTATGAATTATTTTAAAAGAAAAAATTTCAAACCAATCTCTTTCTCCACAAACTCTAAACAAATATGACTCAATAAAATAAACAAAATCCACTGACTTTGGTACAACATGAATCTGTGACGCAAGTGAGCTAATCAGAGCTCCCCTGGGACTTGTGCTGAAGCTATTAAATATTCTAACTGTAAGGCTGCTGTAAGCCACGCACTGCTAGTGGCCCTGCCTGAGAATGAATTCAGAGCTGTGAGATAAAGTGAAATGATCAATTACATGATTGGAATCTCTATATATACAGTTATGTCTGATGCCAACTTGAATCCTTAGAATTCCCAACTAAGAGCCAATAAAGTCCTTTTTTCACTTAGACTACTTTGCATTGGGTTCTATCATTTACAACCAAACCATCTTAACCAATACAATTACATTTAAAAAAATACATAGACATGAACGCATGGCTCTCTGACACACCAAACTCAAGTTAAGAAAGTTAGAAATTCACATATAAAGTGAGTTTAATTCAGATGCTTCTTCTTTCCTGAGGAGTAAGAAGTCAGCTTTGAGTACAACTAAGACATATTCTAATAGGCATGTGCATTTTCAGACTGAATTTGTATTTGACCGTTTTGGAGCCTAATTCAAATCACATGCAGCAATTTTGTGTTCTTGATTAGAATCTTTTGAAAATTGGCCCCAAACACTTAGAGTCTGAAAGCAGCCACTGCCAGCAGTGTCATAATACAAGTAAGAACTGGCAGCACAACAGTGCACCAACGATCGTTAGTAAGAAATCCCTTCCTCTGAAGCCAAGAAAGAAATGGAAATAAAGCAAATACTTTAGGGTTTTAATAAAGCAGAAGCAGAAATAGCGTAAAAGGTCATCAGTTATTAACTTCATAACCAATTACAGATTGTTTGCCATAAGAAGACATGACCCAAGTACAGCTGTTTAATAAAGCACAAATAGGACCAGCATAAAATGTCAGTAACATAACTTCATAACGAATTTCAGATATTTGCCTCAAGATAATATCAGCCCCAGTTCAACTGTATAATAAAATGAAAATTTAGAACAGCTCCTTTGATTATTTACAAGTTTACACTCACCTTTAAAAAGGCAAAAAAGAAGCCCAATATAGAAAAGTTAGTCTTAGAGGTGAAGAGTCCTTAAACATCAATTAAATTCAGATGCAGAGAAAGGTACTAACTTATTCCTGATCACACAGGTAAAACAGATGAAGACTGAACCAAAACCCCTGTTTTCTAGTCCTAGTCTAGTTGTACCACCCTAGATCTGCCTAGCCAGCCAAGTGTTCATAATGAAAACTCAAATCAATCTCATTTTCATGTACGGCAGAGTTGAAAAAAGGAATTGGAACTTATAAGGAAACCACAGGATTGTTAGGGATTTTTTCCCCTTAATGATGGAAAGTAAATAATACGTCCAGCACATTATTAAAAACATTTTCTGCTTCCCTGGCATGCAGTTAGTACAATTACTTTAAAATATACTAACCTGGTCAACTTTAGGTAGATGCCCAATGACGCTTTGGCAGCCTCCAGCATATCATCGTCTTGTTCTATGAAGACTCTAGACAACCACTCACACTGACTGTGTGATTGCAGAGAGGGCTTAAGATGAGGCTTTAAGAAGGTCAGTAACTCAGACATGAACCTCTGTAAATCAACTTAAAAAAATGCAAATTTCAAAGAGTAGGCAACAGTTTACTGAATGCATTAACATCTTGCCTATATATAAATTTATAGTATCTAAAGTACTTTAAATGCATTACCATAATTCACATTTTTCAAAAAGTCTATGAGTCAAGGATTATCTTTACTTTGCAAGTTAGGAAACACTTTCAGAGAAAAAGTGACTCACTCAAGAGGATATAGTTAAAATGTACAGCCAGTCTATTTGCCACAACTGCCAAATAAGTAATTATCTCTGAGAGATAAAATTTACGTGAATTCTTGCTAAAAGCACATAAATGAATGAGTGGCAGACAACAGAAATCATTTCACTGGATGCCACAGCTGTCTGTCATGAGATGCAACAATGCAATCACACAAAAATAATTTTGCCTTCAAAATAACAGAAAAAAATTTTGTTTAAAGCAATAAAAGAAAGCACTACTATTAAGCACAAAAATCAAAAAGGTTTTGGGGCATTTTAACTGCAATTTAAAACTCTGAATTATATAACATATGCCACCTAGTGTTGTACATTATAACTGCACAGGATTATATCTGATACATAGTTATTATAAGCTAAATGATATCCAAAGCAATTCAAGGAAGTCACACCGCTTACAATTCAAACCTTTCCCTGAACTACACACTGCTTCTTCAGAGACGTTTATTACTCATTTTTCTGAAATGAAATGGAGGACATGTCTTCCCCAACACCTAAACTCAGTATCATACTTTAAATAGCTATCTTTGGACTCTCAGTTAACATCCTGGAAATTATATGTGACAATTTTTTTGTCAATATAACTTCTCACATATTAGTTTCAATTCAATTCCTAAGTAGCAATAATCTACATTAGTAGATATACCAATTTCATGAAGGAAAATATGGATGAAATACTACAAATATCCGAATATGAATCGACTTATATCATTTACTTTGAGGTGACTCAACAGCACCTTTTTTTTAATGTTAGTCATTAATTATGCAATATAAATTCAGTTTAGTCCACAAAAAGTTGACATGATTCTTAAGGTAATTCTAGTTCTTTTTTTTTTAAGAAAATTTAATAAATTAACTATGATAACATGTAGCTTAAATTAATGGAATTATAGTCCTGAGATAAACATACAAAACGAGTTTGAAGAATTACCTTTCATTTCATTTGCTGAAGCACAGTTCTGAAACTTGATTTCTAAGGATTTAATGATAAGTAAGCTCGCTGCTCTAAGGATCACATGATCTGGACCAGGGACACGCTCACTTCCAGGCTGAACCTCATCACCTCCAAAGCAGGAAGGTTTTCCATGGACAGACAACGTCCTCAATAAGCCCAAATCGACAGCTTGCAAAACAGCATCCGCTAAAGCCAACAAGTCCACATGTAAATGATGATCCGGCAGCACGGAGGCAGGGACCCACTCCTGACAAAGGTCTTCACCCACTTTCCGGAGAAGGCACTTCTTGATGAATACAATGAACTTCCTTTTGACAAAAGCCTGAACAGGCCAGGTAATAACGTCTAGCACATAAGAAGGTTTCAAAAATAAAATCCTCTGGCAAGTGAAATGTAACTTCAGGTGGATTCTGGAGGCTATAAGAAGTTCAAGCAATTCCAGAAAACATATCAAGCTGTTTACTATTTTAGAAGTATCTTGGTGGTTTTCAAAATGCTGAGAAAACAAGGAATTGTAAAAAACTTCAAAAATAGTGTGAAAAGGAGTCAGGAACTGCTTTAGAATTTCTGAAATTACAAAAATAGTAATTATAAACAACAGGAGAAACAAAGGCTGCTTAAAGCCCAATTTTACATTCAATTTTTATAAATATTATCACTTTACAAGATGAAAAAATGGATTTGGATTATTTACCTCTAATGTGAACAAATGAAGATATGCAGACTTAATGGATAATAACCACAGTTAATATTCATTTTACAAATATCAATAGCATCAGACCATGCAAGGAATATATAATAATGAAAAGCTTTCATTTTTTCCCTTATAACTTTTTCTTTTAGAAAGGTATCCTCAATGAAAAAACACGAAGCAAGATTCCTTAGTTTGTCATACTTCAAGACAGATCAGACGTTGTAAAATAAGTTTTACTCTTTGTTATAAATGTAGTGCTCCTTGGGAGCCAGATAATGACAATCGTTTATGGGGGAACATAATTCATACCTGTTTTTTGTGAACATGTATCTTTAAAGATTTCTTTTATTATAGCAGTAAGAGTCCAGAGGCAGTATACTACTTTATCACTTTCAGAGTATTCAGAAAGATTTTTTTGGCAAAAAGAAATCCAGGAATTGCTTAATGTTATCTATGAGTGAGAAAATTAAAAACATCAGTACATTATAATGCCATCTTTCTTTACAATCACAAATTACCTATTATACACAATACAATTCTATACAACATTGTTTACTCCCTTGCAAAAAAAAAAGGTATGATAATATTTAGTAAAACAAATAGGACACAATTATCCTAATATTCTTTAAGATAGGAAATCAAGATGCCATAGAAATAAAGAATCAAAAGGGAACATGAAAATATTATCAGTGGATGTTTCTAGGTAGTGAAATGATGTGTAATTTTTATTTTGTTCTTTATACCTTTTCTCATTTTTCAGATTTTCTAGTGCAAATATCACTCTTAGAATTTATTTATATTAAATCTGTGAAAATGGGCTTGGTCTCAAGCAGGGGTTCCTAAACCTTTCTTTGGAGGGGTGGAAGGAGAGAACATGAAGAAAATTATAGACTCTCTCACTTGAAACCTACCATTGGGGTTAAGAATCTGATTTGTAGTGATTTATAACATATTTAAGATTGTTATCCTTGACACAAGTCACCATATTATTCCATTCTTACACTTTTGTGGATTTACACAAGTTATTATGTGAGTGTCAACATTTTATTAATACAAATATATGAAGGGTAAAATCGAATGCCAGAGAACAATTTTAAAGAAACTATAAAAGAAAGAACATAATTGGCTTATTTACCTTACCTTTTCTCTCAATTGGAAATAAAGAAGTAATGCAAGGCACTTTGCAGCCATGTGAGACAACAATTTATCTGAGTTTTGGAACATACAGGTCTATAGGAAAACAAAAAAATTTACCCGCTATTGCTGAAGGTTTAAAAACTTTTTGTTTAAAAAAATCTAGATCTTAATAAACCAACCCACAAAAACCCCATAAAACACAAATGACTTACTAATTTAGAATCGATGTCAGATGACTTTAAAAGAATTTTAATTATTTCTCTGTATTTCTCCCTTGCATGGAACTCTGTTTTGACAGACAATATCCTGGTCACCATCACTCTGATCACTGTTAACTGAAGAAGCAATATTTCTCGCGCACTGCCCATCTCAGAGTGTCTCTTCAAACACACAGGTGCTCCAGAAATGGTAGCCAAACTGACAGAGGATGGCTCACGCGTGCCCTGGACACCAAAGGTGTGTGAGCATTCTGAGGAGGCAGTTGTAGAATAATCTTGATCTGAAAATGCTGGGTTCAGATAAAAGATGTAATCATGGATGTCATTTTCAAGTGTGGCTCCAAGAAGTACCTTCTTGTATAAGTGTTCTAAAACTTCAAAGAAACTTTTCATTTTGATTGCCAAAATATATTTTATAAGAAGGCTGACAACTCCAAAGTGTGAATATTAATCTTAGAAATGTGACGAATCACTAAGATGTTTCTTCAGTAAAACCTAAAATAGAAAAATAATTTTAAAATATAAGTGTTATATACATCATATTACAAGGGAAGGCATCTGTTTCCACTTAATCATTTAGTCTCCCAAGGTAATACTGACTGCTTAATTTCTAAAATGGAAAATTGGTAATAAGAACATTATTTTAAGATCATAAAAATGAAATGTACGCTTTCCATACAGATTTAAGACCATAAAATTATTTTTAATTTTATCACAGCAGAAACTTCCCCTTCCCTCTAAAATTGTTAACCAGGCTGTCCGGGTTTCTCAACCTTGGCACTGCGAACATCAGGGACTGGATTAATTTCGTTGTAGGGAGTTGTCTCGTGCACTGTAGGAAGTTTAGCAGCATTCCTGGCCTCTACCCACTAGATGCCAGTAGCACCTCCCTTAGGGGGCAAAACGACCCACCAGGCTAACTCAGATTCATTAACCTTCACCTTCAACTTATAGATGAAAACCCAGTTAGACTGCTATGTGGTCTAACTATTATGATTATTGCTGATTAATTCCCACCTTAAAACTATATGGTAGCAGAAGGAAATCTTGATTACCACTCATAACATTAAATAAAAAATTTTAAAATGCCATCCCAAGAAAAAGACAAGATGTTAAGCAAAAGCAATCCAAACTTGAGCACGTGATACTTGTAGAGGGACGCAAATTTAGACATTCTGGTTGACCCACACACCTGGAACATGACAGAGACCAGGAAGAGTGGGGAGAAGGCAAAGGACATTTAGGATCAGATCTGGCTTTTAAAGCAGAAAATATGGGCAATCAACTGATAGCTGAATATTAGAGGAAGCATGTAGTTACTATAGAACAAGCATGGCTAAGAAAAATTTAAGACTTTGGCACAAGCAAAAGAGTACAGAATACCCTTTCAATGGAAAGCTGGAACCTCTAGGAATTAACTGAGCCTATGGGGCTCAGTCCTTTCATTGCCTTTGAGCTATTTTACACCTTTGTAAACTGTAGATAACTGATAGCAATGCAAATAATTCTTGCCTATAGAGATGCAAATAATTGCCAGGTGGAGGGGCAACCCTTCCTGCAGTGAGAAAAGCCAGTTTTGCTTCTATTTGTAAACTCATTTCAACATTCCTTTACTTCATATACATTCATAGTTCTTTAACTTTGCCCTTAAAACAATTGTGACATTTGCCTAGTTCTTTCATTAATTCAAGACTTACACAAAATCACTGATACATGTTCCTTTTTTATGGGTCATCATTTTGTCCTCTTAAGATTCATACTTTAACAAAACCCACGGACTTCCCTCGTCTACCCTGACCCATTTATAAATGCCCTGCCCATCTTTAACGTCTTTTCTCACTGGAAGAGAACTCTGAGGGCTGTCACTTTTTTTGGGTCTCACTTCTAAAACACAGTCCACTAACCTGCCCTTGGTCTTTAAACCTCCCTCTCCATTGGTTTCTTCCCCTTGCTTAGCTTCTAAGGAATTTCAATTCCTAATCTTGTGAGGAACAAGACAAAGCAGCCCTGTTTTAGTCCTCTAGTGCCGAAATATAAATACTAAGAAACCTACAGATTTCAATTTAAAGGTATGAATAAAACTGTTGGTAAATTTTCTCTAAATCTTATTTGCAAACTGTGGTGTGCATCCCACAGGATTTATAAATGTAACTAAATATCAGTAACCTTGACACTTAAACTTTACCTGAGCCCTGTGCTTCCAGAAAGTGGATGGTTAAGTAGCACTGCCCTCTTCAGTGTGCAAGAAGGGGCCAACCAGGAAGGGTCATATGCCCAGATAGCACCCACCTCTACCCTTCGTCACCGACCTCCCTTGTTTCATAAAAACCCATGTTTTCTCCTTCTTTGAGAGGTTTCCCATTAATGAACATTCTTTCTGTTGTGATAGTCTAAATAAAATCATCTCCTTAATTGTCTGGTGTATTTTGTCTGTCACACACCAGAAATTAGTTTTCATATTCTACTTGAGAGTCTAATTCCATTGTGCTTATTTTACTTTACATTTTAGTTATAACAATAACATTTCTTCTCAATAAAACTACTGACATTTTTATATGTCAAATATTCTTTGACAAGAGACTATTTTAAGTTTCCATTAATATCATATGCTCAACTCTATTATAATTTTCAGTTACAAATGGAATTATTTTTATTTCAATGCTATAGCAAGAAAAATACTTCCAATAATATTTCTATAAATCTTAAGCCCTTACATTTTAGCACAAATGAGAATAAAACTGCTGCTATCCAACCATTTTTGACCTACAAAAAGGGCCATTTCAAATGGTTCAACCATTTCAACACAAAAAACTAAAGTGAATGTCAGTAAAGAAATAAATAGAGAAATAAATAGATAAACAAATAAGCAAGCAAGCATTTCAGGGGGCAAATGGGAAAATTTCAGGTGAGACCCAGGTTCTTTGATAAAAGCTGTTGTGAGAAATCAGATTGAAAAGTTAGAAAGTTTAAGAAATACAGATTCAAAATGATCCTTTAGGGGCAGGCACGGTGGCGTAGCAGTTAAGTTCACACATTCTGCTTCTCGGCGGCCCAGAGTTCGCCGGTTCAGGTCCTGGGTGTGGACATGGCACCGCTTGGCAAAAGCCATGCTGTGGTAGGCATCCCACGTATAAAAGTAGAGGAAGATGGGCATGGATGTTAGCTCAGGGCCAGTCTTCCTCAGCAAAAAGAGGAGGATTGGCAGTAGTTAGCTCAGGGCTGATCTTCCTCAAAAAAAAAAAAAAAAAAGATCCTTTACAGACAGAGGAAAAAACAAAAGCATCAATTAGGGGTCATGAATGCCAGGCAGGTAACAAATGAATGAAGAGGATCATGCCAGGCTGCTTCTATTGTGACTAAGCATCCATCTTTCCTAATTACAATGTCTTTTAAAATATTAATTCTGACCAAAGAAACCTGCCCTGAAACAAGTGTCTGTGGGCAGCCCACAGACAACTGAGAACTGTAGTTTTGGGGTTTTTTGAAAAAACAAAGTATTAAAGGAAAGGACAAATCCTGAAAAAATGAACTAGGGGATGTGACGGACATTTCTTCCTGAAGTGGTAGCTACAAGGTTGGTACATCTCAAGCTGCATCACCAGCTGGTCTGGAAGAAGCTATACCCCTCAGGCACCAAGCTTTCAAGAGACACTGACAAAGAAAAGCGTCTGGGGAAGGAAGGGTGCTCAGAATGCTGAGAGGTTTTGAAGCCTGCTATACTGGATAAATGCGAGAGATCTGTCTAGCCTGGAAAGGAAACCAACACCAAGAAAGGTCTAATTAGGATAAGAAAGGAGCAGTGCTTCTCAGAGTTTTTTTCAGAAAATGCCTCTTGGCAGAAGAGTGAATTCTCCTACCAGGGGGCCTAAGGAGGTACCCATTACAAGCATAAAATTTGCCTCAAATCTCTCTTTTATTGTTTAAGTACCATAAATGAACTGAATTTTGCATGCTATTCCTAACAGAACCATGTGTGTCTTAATATAAAAATAATATATTTTTTCCCACCCATCTTCACATAAAATTGATGCTTTAGAAATAATAATTGCTAAAGTTTATTGAATGCTTACTAAGTCCAGACACTGTTCTGAGTAATAGTTTCACAACAACCTATTGAGGTGGGTACTTATTTATCACACTCATTTTACAGATAAGGAAATTAAGGCACAGAGAGGTTAAGTTATAGAGCTTGTTAAGTGGCGGAGTCAGGATTTGAACCCAGAAAGTCTAATTTCAAAGCCTGTGGCACGCCTCAAATTTCCTCTGGTGCTCACTCTGGAAAACAGTTTGGCAGTTTCTTACAAAACTAAATATACTCTTACCATACATTCCAGCAATTGCACCCCTTGGTAATTTATCCAAAGGAGCTGAAAACTTACGTCCACGCAAAACCCTGTGCACAGATGTTTATAGCAGCTTTATTCATAATTTCCAAAACTTGGAAGCAACCTCGATGTCCCTTAGCGGGTAAATGGATAAATAAGCTGTGGTACATCTAAACAATGGAATATTATTCAGTGCTAAAAAGAAGGCGCTATCAAGCCATGAAAAGACATGGAGGAACTTAAATGCCTATTACTAAGTGAAAGAAGCCAATCTGAAAAGGTTACATACTACATGATTCCAATTATATGACATTCTGGAAAAGGCAAAACTATAGCAACAGCAGAAAGATCAGTGGCTGCCAGGTGCTTGGGGTGGGGGAGTGGAGGAGGGATGAACAGCTGGAGCACAGAGGACTTTGAGGGCGGTGAAAATACTCTAATACAGAGGTTCCGACTATCCGTGTCTACCACTAGGGCTGTTAAGCTGATCAACTATGAGTTCAAGAGCACCTCCCTTCCCTATTGAAAGGAGGGGGAAGGGATATCTTCCAAACGGCAGGTCAGCTTCGGGACACCGTCCCTTGCCCTGCTAGTTCTACTCTGCACCTTTCTTTGGGCCCCAAGGGATCCAACAGGTGATGGGTGGGGCTGGGAAGGAAGGAAGGCTGCTCTTCCAAGTTTCAGGAAATGCTTCTTCAACTTGCCTTTAGGCCTAGAGCAGCCACTGGCAGCTACTAGCCCCTGGGGCAGACCATCCCTTGTTCACGTCCTCAGAATAAGGATGCTCAAATTTTAGCTGCCGCAGAATCTCTTGAAAGGCACGTAAAAGCAGACAGCAGGGCCTTACCCCAGGAGTTTCAGACACAGTAATTCTGAGATGGGGGCCCAATAATTTTGATTTCTAACAAGTTTCCAGGTTGCTGTTGAAACACTGAGAACACTTAGATCCTGCCGCACATTTGTAAATTGTTCTCTTATTCCACTCTTGCCCATAGGACTCTGATACAGGTCAGAATTTTTTTTTCAGCATGAAGCAAAAGCCTGATAATTAAGTCACAGATAAAAGACTTAACATACATGATTAAGGTAATACTTAAAAGTGTTTTTCTGTCAAAGTGAAACACCGGCAAGAGCCTGGGATCTGGGATCTAGCCAAACGGCTCCACCACATCAGGGTCACCATGGGACAATTTACCCTTCAAGCCTCAGTTGCCTTTTATGTTCAAGGGGCATGATGGTACCCAGTTCACAGGATGCTGAGAGGGTTAAACTAAATGTGACTGTCCCCGTATAATCCCCAGTGAACAACTGTCAGTATTTCCTATGCCCCAGCTGGCCTGGTTAAGCATGACAACACATGGCAGGACTAACTCCAGAACCTGCCCCTAGACTCCTTCCTTGTATTTTTCTTTGCGCTTCTATTTATGGTGTAAAGTTGTTTTTTAAAAATGAATGAACATGGTTTATTTTGAGAAAAAACAATGCTCCTCTCCCAATTTTTCAGGGGTGGCAAGTTAAGACAGTCACAAATATAAAACACTGGATACCAGAGTCCCTTTTTAAAATTGAGGTATAATTGACACATAACATTATATTAGTTTCAGATGTACAACATAATGATTTGATATTTATATATACTGCAAAATGATCACCACAATAAGACTAGTTAACATCTGTATCATAAATAGTTTCAAAAAAATTTGTTTTTGTGATGAGAACTTTTAAGATCTACTCTCTTAGCAACTTCCAAATATGCAATACAGAATTATTAACCATAGTCACCATGCTATACATTACATCCCCATGACTTATTTATTTCATAACTGGAAGTTTGTACCTGTCGACCTCCTTCACCTATTTACCTCCCGTATCATCTCTGACAAACATCAATCTGTTCTCTGTATCTATGAGCTTGTTTTTTTTTTGCTTGTCTTTTTCTTTATCCATTCATCCATCCATCGACACTTAGGTTGTCTCCATAACTGGGCTATTGTAAATAATGCTGCAATGCCAGCTTCTTGACAAGGAATGTAGTAAGCACCAGCTAACAGATGCTGGGCCTCTAAAAGCGGGGCAGGGTGCAGTCTCAAAGATGGGGAACAGTGCAAAAGCAAGAGGTCACATTCATCTCAATAACCTAACTTGACTAGGGTCATCCTAGTTCACCTTTAATTGGCCTGAATACAGGAATCAGCAAATATGGTGCTGCTGGATAAATTCATGAAGAGCACGTATTGCTTTTAGGCTAGTAATGAAGTAGTTTTTTTCTCAGAAGCCTGGAGTAATAGAGGGACTGCAGCATTTCACATAAACCTGATCAACAGAAAAAAACCCACATGTATCTTTGTCAGATGGCTCTATTAAACTGATCACTCCAAAGGCAAACGTTTTTTTTTACATAGTACAGATTGCTGCTGGACATTAGAATCATAGTATTTTAGTAACATAAAAAACCTCAGAGATGATCTAGACCACTGGTTCTCACTCTAGCTTCAGAATCCCATAGAAGGCTTGTTAGAATATGATGGCTGGGCCCTCCCCCAGAGATTCTGATTCAGTGGATCTAGGGAGGGCCCAAGAACTGGACTGGGGACTATTCTTTAATGACCACTGGCCAATCTACTTGATTTTACTGATACGGAATCTAAGCTCATTAGGTTTATATCATACTGTGCTAATGCTAAGCATTTTTTTTTAAATGGACAATCTCTAGGCTATTAATATAAAAAATAAAACTTTTATACTCTTAGTTGCTAAAATACGGTTCTACATTTTAAGTGGTGCTTCAGAACGAAATGTCTCTTTAGTCATTCCCTTTTACCAGTCGATGCCCCTTTCCCCCGCTACTCCTGCCTTCTACCAAAAGAACCTACCACCAGTGGCAGGGTAGAGTTTCAGGAATGTCTAGAGACATGACAACAGCACCATTTATTTTACTGAACTCCTGAATTCTGTATACTGTACAAAGAGAGAAGACGATTTTTAGTTGATAAAATAAGGTTACCTACCCTACCTCAGCAAAGTAGCACACACACAAAGATTCGCAAGAAGTACAGGGTTTATGTGACGAAGACATTTCTACAATTCAAGTAGGAGGATGCCAATAGTCCTTTATTTAGTCACCTTCAAAGGTTCCTTCTTGACTCTGGATCTTGATACAATGCTGTTCCCTTTGCCCAGAAAGCTTTTCCACTCACATTTCCTTTTGTTTTAAGTTTAAATATGACTTTCTATGCCAACAAATTGGACAACCTAGAAGAAATGGATTAATTCCTAGAAACATAAAACCTACCAAGACTAAATCATGAAGAAACAGAAAATCTGAACGGACTGATTAGTAGTAAGAAGATTGAATCAGTAATTAAAAAACCCCCCAATGAACAAAAGTCCAAGATCAGATGGCTTCACCAGTGAATTCAATCAAACACTTAAAGAAGAATTACTACCTTCCTTTTCAAACTCTTCCAGAAAACAGAAGATGGGAACACTTTCAAACTCATTTTAAAAGGCCAGCATTACCCTGATACTAAAACTAGACAAGGACATCACAAGGAAAGACAATTACAGGCCAATATCACTGAGGAACATAGATATAAAAATCCTCAACAAAATATTAGCAAACTGAAGTAAACAATACATTAAAAGAATCATACACAAATCTATTGGGATTTATTCCAGGGATGCAAGGACAGTCCAACACCTACAAATCAATCAATGTGATACAATATATTAACAAAATAAAGGAGAAAAATCATAGGATCATCTCAATAGATGCAGAAAAAGCATTTGAAAAAATTCAACACTCATCTATGATAAAAATTCTTAACGAAGTGGGTATAGAGGGAGCATACTTCAACATAATAAAGGCCATATACAACAACCCCACAGCTAACATCAACTGTCAATCATGAAAAGCTGGAAGCTTTTCCTCTAAGATCAGCAACAAGACAAGAATGCTCATGCCTGCCACTTTGATTCAGCATAGTACTGGAAGTCCTAGTCAGAGCAATTAGGTAAGGAAAACAAAAAAAAGGCTTCCAAATTGGAAAGGAAGAAGTAAAACTGTCAATATTTGCAGATGACATATCATGAAATATAGAAATATTTCATATATCACATAGAAAGCCCTAAAGATTCCACCAAAAAATTATTAGAACAAATGAATTCAGTAAAGTTGCAAGATATAAAATCAATATACAAACATCTGTTGCATTCCTATCCACTAATAATGAACTATCAGAAAGAGAAATTTAAAAAGTAATCCCTTTTAAAATTGCATCAAAAAGAACAAAATACCTAAAAAAAATTTAACCAAGTAGGTGAAAGATCTGTACACTGAAAACTGTAAGACACAGATGAAAGAAACTGAAAAAGAAAAAAATAAATGGAGAGAGATTCTGTGCTCATAGATTGGAAGAACTAATATTGTAAAATGTGCATACTACCTAAAGCAACCTACAGATTCAATGCAATCCCTATCAAAATTCCAATGTCATTTTTCACAGACATAGAACAAATAACTGTAAATTTGTATGGAACCATAAAAGATGCTGAATAGCTAAAGCAACCTTGAGAAAGTAGAACAAAGCTAGAGGAATCAGGCTTCCTGATTTCAAACTATATTACAAAGCTATAGGAATCAAAACAGTATGGTATCAGCACAAAAACAGGCACGCGGATCAATGGAACAGAACAGAGAACCCAGAAACAAACCCATGCATATACTGTTAATTAATTTATAACAAAGGAGCCAAGAATATACAATGGGGAAAGGACAGTCTCTTAAATAACTGGTGCTGGGAAAACTGGACAGTCATATGCAAAAGAATGAAACTGGACCACTATTTTACACCATACACAAAAATTAACTCAAAATGGATTAAAGATTTGAACCATAAAAGTTCTAGAAGAAAACATAAATGGAAAGTTCCTTGACATCATCTTGACGATGAGTTTTTGGATTTGACATCAAAAGCAAAGGCAACAAAAGCGAAAAAAAAAACAAGTGGGACCACATCAAACTGAAAAGCTTCTGCACAGCAAGAGACACCATCAACAAAATGAAAAGGCAACCTACTGAATGGGAGAAAATATTTGCAAATCATCTATTTGATAAGTGGTTTATATCCAAAATACATGAAAAACTCATAAACTGAATAGCAAAAAGTCAAACAATCTGATTAAAAAACGGGCAGAGGATCTGAATAGACATTTTTCTAAAGAAGACAAACAAATGTCCAACAGGCACAGGAAAAAGTGCTCAATATCGCTAAACATCAGGGAAACACAAATCAAAACCTGGCAGAATGGCTATTGCCAAAAAGATAAGAAACAAGCTTGGCAAGGATGTGGAGAAAAGGGAACCCTTGTGCACTCCTGGAGGGAATATAAATTGGTGCAGCCACTATGGAAAACAGTATGGAAGGTCCCAAAAAAATTACAAATAGAACTACCATATGATCCAGCAATCCCACTTCTGGGTATATATCTGAAGAAAACAAAAACACTAACTTGAAAAGTTACATGTACCCCCATGTTCACTGCAGCATTATTTACAATAGATAAGACATGTAAGTAACCCAAGAATCCATTGATGGATAAGTGGATAAAGAAAATGTTGTGTACATATACACACATGCAAAACAGAATATTATTCAGCCATGAAAAAGAAGGAAACCTTGCCATTTGTGACAACATGGATGGACCCGGAGGACATTGTGCTAAGTGAAATAGGACAGAGAGAGACAAATATTGTATGATCTCACTTACATGTCAAATCTAAAACAAAACAAAACAAACAAACAAACAAAAACTCAAACTCATAGATACAGAGAACAGATTGGTGGTTGCCAGAGTTGGGTGCAGGGGGTGGGCAGAAGGGGTGATGGTGGTCACCAGGTATAAACTTCTAGTTTTAAAATAAATAAGTCCCTGGGGATGTAATGTGCAGCATGGTGACTACAGGAAGAATACTGTATGGCATATTTGAAAGTTGCTAACAGAGTAGATCTTAAAAGTTTTCATCACAAGAAAAAAACATTTGTAACTATGTGTGGTATTACATGTTGACTAGACTTACTGTGCTCATCATTTCACAATGCTGTGCTGAGCATTTCACAAATATTGAATCATATGTTGTACATCTGAAACTCATATAATGTTATATGTTGATTATATCTCAATAAATTTAAAAAAAGACTTTCTCTGGCAAGGACAGGTCCTCCTGAAATCCTCTTAGTCTCCTAGCACCACTGCTCGGCCTCACAGAATATGTCACAATTGTACTTTAAATTATCTGTGCTATGATTTGTATGTGTCTCCCACCTAGATTATAAATTCCTAAGAGGTATCTGGTTCATCACTTCTTCCCCAGCTTCTAGCAGAGTGCCAGATACACAGTAGGTACTTAATAAATATTTATTGAATGTGTTCATGACTGAAGATACTGTTTCAGTCAAGTTCCCAGAGAATTTATTAACTTTATTCATTTAGTGCCAATTAGTAGTGTATATGTCTAAAATAACTCTAAAATCAGAGTTTATTTTAGTACCGTTTGAGCTCAAATACTTTTTAGAAATGCTGTATAATTTTGAACACCTGAATTTTAAATTACAATAAAAATTTCATGTCAAAAAATTATATAGTCGTATCCATAGCAGGGAATGAGTTCTGAGCTCATTCAGTCTTTACTGTATTATACAGCTGACAAAGCTCAATAGAAGCTGCATGCACTGAAGTCACATCTTAAAATGGTTGTGATAAAGTGCAAGTTAAAATTACCCTTGAAGAAAAAAAATCCCTTAAATTAGCAGGACAAGAGCTACAAGGAAGCTCAAAACCCACCAGTTAGCTTCCTTTCTTTCAGTATCTTTTTTGCTGGGACCAGGGGGCCAAGGTGTAAAGTAGAATTTCGCTAGCTACCCCATCTCCCTTTTCCTGCTAGGTACAGCTGAACAGAGTTAGGCTAAAAGGCAGATGATGGGACTCCATCACTCTATATCTGCGTTTCTTGTGCCCTGTTTAGACACCCAGGTCTCTGGATCCCACTGCAGTCCCTAGAACGGTTTCTGCTGTCATGCAGTGCACAAACTGCTCATTCTCTCCACCACCAGCACCGAGTGCTTTAAGCAACAGGACACAGCCTCCTGGGCAGTGGTTCTTGACCTTGATCCCACGCTGAAATCACTGGGCACTAGGAAAAATCTGTACCCTGGCCACCCTGGAGACCAAATGAGTCAGTTGCTGTGGTGGGGCTTGGGCAGTTTTCCAATGATAAATCATCTTTTTTAACTCAGAGAATAAGCTCAATTCTGGTTGAGTCAGAGTTTTACGAACTAAAACATCATAAATATTTATCCTGAATTACTTCATTTATATGCTGTAAAATTAGTCTTTTCATTTGTGTGAATGTGATATTACCTAAGTGAATGGGAAGTGAAGTATGTCTTGTGAAATCTAATCAATTTTAACTTGTTAAAAAACATTGTGCAATCTAAACTGCTTTTAAATCAATGAAAAGTTATAATTTAAGAATTATCAAATTTGATAGCACCAATTCAATAAAGCAATTTAGAATCATCGAGTAGCACACTCTGTGAAAGTGTGATAATACAACGTTCCCTGGTTATGATATAATTATCTCTCTCAGTCATCTTAAAATTGTTATAACTTGAACAAAGGATTTCAAGTGAAAAACAAATGGCTGGAGAAATGGAAGAGCTGAGAATTAGAATTCAACTCAGTTACCAGCCTCCGAATTAAGAAGCCTGTAAACCTGAATGTCTCGGTTGAACCAGCATTTAGCAAACATACTATCTGAACCCCATGGATGCTGAGGCTGCTGTAAGACTGAACACGTTCTCCATAACTATTTATGTACTTATTTGTTTCCTGTTCCTTCTCTCTCTTTCTTTTTGGAGTTCAAAACCACCTAATTCTATAATTAGTAAATGTCACAAAACTAAACTTACGAATTACATTCATACCAATAAAATACCACTTTTAATCTATTTTTTTTACACTGGAGTCCCACTGCTAAGAAAATTTGAAAATCACTGGACTAGACGATTCTTAAAGTCTCCTGCAACCCTGCTGGATTCCTAAAGCCTCATGCAATTCCACAACCATGAGTATGGGAGACATGAAGTGGCACTCAAGGTTCCCAGGACAGAAGCAGTAATTCCTTTAGGCAGAATGTACAGGTAAAGTCTAGCAATTCACAGCACAAGTATTGTTGGAGCTTTGGGAGATGTGTTTAAAGACAAAGAGAATGTGCAAAAAGGAAGGTGGTAGTTGTATTAAAGTTGAGGTGCCATAAGTGTTTTCCAAACTTTCTGTGTTGGTATTTTGTTTTTATGATAAACCAGGGAGAAATCATGGTAGAACTGAAACATCAAAAGTTGCTAATATATAATACCATTTAATATGCCCTAATATAACTGGTTTCTAATTATAATTCAGCCATGTACTTTAAGGAGAAAGGGAAATTCAGAAATTTAAAATTATGAAATATGATTGCTGTGAAGTATAATGGAATTAAAAAAATAACTGACTAAAAAAATTGGAAATTGTACATCCAAAAATATGTGGTAACTTTCAAAGTAGTTTTTTGAATGATGAGTCTACCTTATTCCAAGTAGAGTATCATTGTTCCAGAATCTTCTTGAAATCTCTTTGGAAACTGCTTGCAGAGTCTGGCAATATATTCTTTTGAATATACAGTTAGATACTATACTTTCTAGATAGATTTGGTTTAAAGAAACAGCCAGAAGGGATTAAAAACTTTTTTTCCAACCCGGCTTTTAATGAAACAAAACTTTTATTTTTTCTAATCTAAGCAAATGTTTAGTAAGGATGTTCTTTCCAGAATTTGTATTTTCTGAAAAGCCTGACACAGAAGAAGGGAAAGAAATCTTTAGGGCTCATCAGATGTGAATATTAATTTAATAATTAATCCATAATGCTTCTGTGCCTTTTTTATCATGCATAACGGTTCTTACTTTAAAATGCACCTTTTCACTCCGCTCTCCCTACAAGTCTGTAAGTTTTTTCTTAAAAGGGGCTTCTGCTAACAATTTCATCAGTGGAATTGCTGGCCAAAGGGGCAAATTCTTTATAGAAAAACAGGCACATGTTCATATAGATAATAATTATGTAGTCCTTCCATTAAAAATATTTTTGCCTTTTTCTAAATACACGCTAGTCCTTGACAATTCAGTCTCTGGTGGTTCCTTCTCAGTTACTCCTGCTGGATCCTCTTCTCAACTAGTCTCTTAAATGTTGGGAGCTTTAAGTGTTTAGTCCTCTACATCCTCTTTCCTTAGAGCAATTTCATGGACTCTCAATGTCTTCAATTATCATCTCCACACTAACAGCTCCAGAATCCAGTTAGGGTCTAACTCTCTTCTCCACTCCACACTCAAGTATCTAAATGCCCCTGGAGAGCTCTACTTGGAAGTCCCATAGGCACCTTCAGCACAAACTCAATTCATTTTATGGCCCCTCAAACTTGTTTCTCCTACACTCTTCATCTCAGCATATGGACTCCATACCTCCTAGTCACCCAAGCTAGAAACCTGCACATCTTTCCCAGACTTTTCCTCCCCCTACTTCTCTCCATCCTCACTGCCACAACTGCAGTATACCACTTCTACCCTGGACAACTGCAACACATTCCTTGCTAAGTGGTTGTTTCTTGGCCCATCCTACCCCCACTTACTCCTGAAAAATCTCTCCACTTTCCTTGGGATAAAGTCCAAACCCCTGAACATGGCTTCGCAGGCCCTTCAAGATCTGACTCTTCTCACCTCTGTACCCTGCAAACTAAGCTCCAAGCCTTCTCCAAGCCTTCTCCGAAACTGCACTTTAAGGATTCCCAAGCTTTGCTTAGTCTATTCTTTCTGACTAAACCACATTCAACCCTCTCCCGGCCACTCTCAACCTTCAACCTGGAAAGCTCCAGGCGGGGGCAGGAGTGGAGGGGGGTAGTGGGGGGGGGGAGGCTTCCACACATGTAAGTCAGGATTGGGGGTCCTGCCAAGTGCTCCTTCAGCCTATACCACAGTATTTACCTCATTGCCTTGTCTATACCTGTTTTCTAGTTTGGTTCCCCCATACTTGACTAAGAGCTTCCCTGGGCAGGACTGAGCCCAGTTTGCCTCCATAAGCCAACAGGCAGCTCATGTGGAAGGAACCAAAATGAGCATTCTTGAACAAATGAATGATAGTGTAGAATAAAATATCAGGGGGCAAATTGACACTGTCTGCAGTGAACCCCACCCGCCACAAAATATCTTAATATACTTTATCACATAAAAGCAGTTGATATATTGAAATACTTCCTTTGTATAATGAGGTAGGGCCTTTCTCTGAAGACATTGGTGGTAGCCAAATGTGACTTAGTTTAAAACAATGTAACCTCTTGCCCGGAAGACTACAATAGCCGTTCACATTTGCAGTAAGCCGGCTCTCAGCTGCTGTCTTCTCCATTGAGCAGCCAGTGTTCTTTTCAAAACATAAATAAGACACTAGAACTTCCCTACCATGGCCTATAAGGTCCAGCCTGTCCCACACCCCCAATCTCATTCCCAATCACTCTCTCCTTACTCTGCTGGGCTCGCTCGCCTTCCTTCTTGGAGTTCTTGTAAGCAGCAAAGGTTATTTTAGCATCAGAGGCTTTGTACTTTTGACATTGTCTGCCTGCAGAATTCTTCCCCGCAGCTCTTGGCGTGGCTTGCTCCTCTTCGTTCAGATCGCTGCTCCAAAGACATTTCCTCAGACCTTTCCTGACTACCTATCTAAAATACCCATCACGTCCTAACCGAACTAGATCGCACGCTTCTGCTTGATTTTCTTTATATAACCTATCCCTATCTGGCAATTTTGTGAAAGCTGCACGACAGCAAGTGATGGCATCTATCTTGTTCCCTGTTGTCTCCGTACAGCTAGAACAGTGCCTGGCCAGTAAACACTTGCTAAATGAATAAATGCACTTAGTAAACATGTCCATCCCCCTTATTTTCCACTCTCTTTTCCCCTCCATTCACAGGAACCTTTGAGAGTCGATGGCCTTGCAGGAAAGCCCTTGAAACGTCACCGCCAGCCCGAAGAGAGTCCTCTCTTCCGCGCTAGGCGAGGCATGCCCAGCCTGGTAGCTAACGGGCCTCCGGGACCGAGAGACCAGCTCGCGTCTGAAAATCGCTGAGGACGGGATTTTCCATTGAAGAAACACCTCAGGCAGGGCCGGACACGGGTGTTCCTGATCCTCCTCGGTGCCTCACGGCCCCAGCCCGGCGAGCATCCAGACAGCCGAGCAGACTGGGGGCGGGGGGGGGGGGGGGGGGGGCGGTCCTGGCCGCCGGGACAGGTTATTTTAGCATCAGAGGCTTTGTACTTTTGACACTGTCTGCCTACAAAATTCTTCCCCGCAGCTCTTGGCGTGGCTTGCTCCTCTTCGTTCAGA